>NW_028261388.1:3638174-3746051 GCF_051295495.1 Thamnophis sirtalis | reverse complement strand
TTCAGAAAGAAAGCAAATCACTTATCCAAGTGTCCCTTTGAATCAGGGTTACAGAAAGCAAATCACTTATCCAAGTGCCTCTCACAAACAAACCACGACCGATGAACGACGAACCACGAACGAACGTTGACTTCTGCAACCAGGGCGTGGCACCATCAGTCCTTTTATCTCCAGAAGACGACACTAACGAGCAACAGCTGGAGCATTATTCCTGCATCCCGACTCAACTCACAGCCAAGTTCTGCTGTGTCACAACAGAAACCCATCACTGGTTAGAGGTATCTTGTCTACCAGGTTTTTAAAATTCAAATTCCATTAAGGAATCTGGAAGAAATGTACGAGGAGATAAATAAGTTCAACAAGTCCGCCTAGTAGGATCCTCGGTGAAATTCTCTCGCCTTCCAGCTCCTGAAAGGTCAGATTAGAGAAAACTAACAGGCCCTTTTCACCTTTAAAAAATGCTATCCTATTTTGAGAACACTGGGAGTTTTCATACCCACTTGGGAAAACCTCTTCATCTGACGGGTTTTCTGCCATCTTGCCGATAAACCCACATTTATGAAGGTGTTGGGACAGTAGGCGATAGAAAAAGGAGGTCAATGTTACTCTTCACTCCTCCAGCCGATGACAACGCTGAAACCGGAATTTCTAAGTCCTTCTGATGCGTTGCTTCAAACAGCCACCAGATGGCAGCAAAAGGTTAGCCTTTGGGGATCTCTAGGGTGCCCCCTAATGGTCGTGTGGAATTTTGCAACTGAGTTATTTCAGTTCTTTTGGGATTCATGTCCTCTGCCTGGTGTGGGAAATGTCTCATTTGTCGTCAACTTGATTGCAGGTCACTAGATGTGGCATTCAGCCGGTTGAGACCAGTTTGCCCGAACCGTTAGTGGAAATTGTGGGTGGGCCCTGTCACCCATCCCGGCTCTGTACCGTCCTATTTAGGCACGTTTTTAAGACCGGATCAGAGGTGGGTTCCTACCAGTTCGCAACTATTCGGTAGAACCTACCGAACCGGTTAGAAGAGGTTCCACCAGTGGACCCGGAAAGCAGGCCACACCTACAGAAGAGGTTCCAAATTTTTTGAAACCCACCACTGGTCCTTGGATATGATTATTCTACACAATCATGCTCCTATTTATAAAACTCAGTGCCTCTGTGAAAGGTAAGGATGACTTCTGCGTTTGTGGTGCAATCAGAACATTGCGTGTGTGTTTGTTTTAACGCAACCCAAAGATGCCTTTTAAAAAACAAGTTGACATCCTATTCTTATGCATGCCAGTGCTGTGTGTGAGGTAATTTTAAGATGCCGACGACAAGTGTCGTCGGCATCTTCATATCCGGTCACATGGGCGGCAAGCCACTCCTACCCGGTCACATGGGCGGCAAGCCACTCCCACAAAGGAGGCCACACCCACAGAGTAGGTTCGAACAATTTTTGAAACCCACCACTGGACCGGATGTATCTGCGGAGGGCGCACATGGGAGCAAAAGCGCATGCGCAGAAGGCGGCAGGGGCGCCCGCAATCCAGTGGTAACAAAATGGTCATGATGAACAATCGAGATTGAATTTAATTTAAAATTTAAAATCAGTCCAGTGCAAATGTTTGGCCCTTGCTCTCCGAAGCGAGGAGGGCTGGTGCCATCTTAATGCTTCCCATAACATGTAAAAGCTGTCAACTTTTCCACACATCTCCGGAAGCGAATGTAAAACAAATGTTTCACGCAGAATTTCATCTCCCCGTGACTCAAATTACCAGCCGGTCCAGTTCAGCAAATGTTTTCTGCAACATTAATTGCGTATTCCCCCACCCCAGCCCCCTTGCAACGGTTCTGCTCCGTTTCCTTCTTTCAGATGAGTGCAGATGAGATTCCTTGTCCGATTAAAGACTCATTCAATCGTCTCCTTGGTGGTTCCAAATATCTGTTTTTGTTCTGTCCGCTGACGGGTGCCGCTTTAAACTATGGATACGCTCTATTTCCCTCAGCCGCGTTTCCCTTTCATTCGCTGCAATAGTGTAATCGAGAGCCCAGTTTGGCCCAGCTAGTAGTTAAGATACCGGACGACAAAATGGCTTCCAGCCCTGACAGGGAGATTGTGGGTTCTAGTCCCACCTTAGGCATGAAAGCCAGCTGGGGGACTTTGGGCCCACCACCAGGAGACAGTGAGTTCTAGTCCCGCCTTAGGCATGAAAGCTGACTGGGTGACTTTGGGGCAGTAACAAGGAGACAGTGAGTTCTAGTTCTCCCTTAGGCATGAAAGCTGACTGGGTGACTTTGGGCCAGTCACCAGGAGACAGGGAGTTCTAGTTCTCCCTTAGGCATGAAAGCTGACTGGGTGACTTTGGGCCAGTCACCAGGAGACAGTGAGTTCTAGTCCTCCCTTAGGCATGAAAGCTGACTGGGTGACTTTGGGCCAGTCACCAGAGAGAGTGAGTTTCTAGTCCTCCCTTAGGCATGAAAGCTGACTGGGTGACTTTGGGCCAGTCACCAGGAGAGAGTGAGTTCTAGTCCTGCCTTAGTTATGAAAGCTGACTGGGTGACTTTGGGTCCATCACCAGGAGACAGGAAATTCTAGTCCTACCTTAGGCATGAAAGCTGACTGGGTGACTTTGGGCCAGTCACCGGGAGACAGTGAATTCTAGTCCTGCCTTAGTTATGAAAAGCTGACTGGGTGACTTTGGGTCCATCACCAGGAGACAGGGAGTTCTAGTCCTCCCTTAGGCATGAAAGCTGACTGGGTGACTGGGCCAGTCACCAGGAGACAGGGAGTTCTAGTTCTCCCTTAGGCATGAAAGCTGACTGGGTGACTTTGGGCCAGTCACCAGGAGACAGTGAGTTCTAGTTCTCCCTTAGGCATGAAGCCGACTGGGTGACTTTGGGCCAGTCACCAGGAGACAGTGAGTTCTAGTCCTGCCTTAGTTATGAAAGCTGATTGGGTGACTTTGGGTCCATCACCAGGAGACAGGAAGTTCTAGTCCTACCTTAGGCATGGAAGCTGACTGGGTGACTTTGGGCCAGTCACCAGGAGACAGTGAGTTAAATAATAATAATATTTTTTAATTTACCTCTTCAAAATCTTGGTGCGTCTTATAGCCTGAAAAATATGGTACTCAAAATTTCCTCTAGCGGTTCTCCAGAACTGGTCAGAACCGACTGAATCCCACCTCTGCGATGGATGCTGTTAGTCAGCGGCAGAATTTTTTTTTCCTTATTTTCCTCCCCAAAAACTAAGGTGCATCTTATACCTCGAAAAATACGGTAAGCAGAAGTCTGTGATCTTCATCAAGGTGGCCTTAGGATTATGGGCCCGCTTTCCCCCCCACCTTTGATCAAACAGGTCCAGCAAAGGGAAGGGGGGGGGGAAAGGACCCTCCCTCGAGAAGGGGCTGGGAGGAAATGGAAGGAACTTGATTGAGTTTTAATTTACAAAGGCTGGAAAAATGCTGGATTTCTTGCAGGCAGCAGACCTTAACCAAAGTTGGCGAGGTCCTCAAACGTGACAAGACATGGGCCCAAGATTGGGTTTTGGGAGGGGTAGTTGCCAGGTTGGAGAGAAACTCAGGAATTCTGGGAGTCGAAATCCAGACCTCTTAAAGTTGCTAACTTTGAAAAAGCCTGGAATTCTGGGAGTTGAAGTCCACACACCTTTAAATTGCCACGCTTCAGAAAACCTGGAATTCTGGGAGTTGAGGTCCACACATCTTTAAATCGCCAAGTTTGAAAAAGCTTGGAATTCTGGGAGTTGAAGTCCACAAACCTTTAAATTGCCACGCTTCATAAAACCTGGAATTCTGGGAGTTGAAGTCCACACCTCTTAAAGTTGCTTAGTTTGAGAAACAAAAGAATTCTGGGAGTTGAAATCGACACAAGTTGGAGAAACCCTGGAATTCTGGGAGTTGAAGTCCACATGTCTTAAAGTTGCTTAGTTTGAGAAACAAAAGAATTCTGGGAGTTGAAATCGACACAAGTTGGAAAAACCCTGGAATTCTGGGAGTTCGAAATCCGCACCTCTTAAAATTGCTAACTTTGAAAAAGCCTGGAATTCTGGGAGTTGAAGTCCACACATCTTTAAATTGCCAAGTTTGAAAAAGCTTGGAATTCTGGGAGTTGAAGTCCACACACCTTTAAATTGCCACACTTCATAAAACCTGGAATTCTGTGAGTTGAAGTCCACACATCTTAAAGTTGCTTAGTTTGACAAACCCTGGAATTCTGGGAGTCGAAATCCACACCTCTTAAAGTTGCTAACTTTGAAAAAGCCTGGAATTCTGGGAGTTGAAGTCCACACACCTTTAAATTGCCATGCTTCAGAAAACCTGGAATTCTGGGAGTTGAGGTCCACACATCTTTAAATCGCCAAGTTTGAAAAAGATTGGAATTCTGAGAGTTGAAGTCCACAAACCTTTAAATTGCCATGCTTCATAAAACCTGGAATTCTGGGAGTTGAAGTCCACACATCTTAGAGTTGCTTAGTTTGAGAAACCAAAGAATTCTGGGAGTTGAAATTGACACAAGTTGGAGAAACCCTGGAATTCTGGGAGTTGAAGTCCACACCTCTTAAAGTTGCTAAGTTTGAGAAACCAAAGAATTCTGGGAGTTGAAGTCCACACCTCTTAAATTTGCTTAGTTTGAGAAACAAAGGAATTCTGGGAGTTGAAATCGACACAAGTTGGAGAAACCCCGGAATTCTGGGAGTTGAAGTCCACACCTCTTTAAATTGCCAAGTTTGAAAAAGCCTGGAATTCTGGGAGTTGAAGTCCACATGTCTTAAAGTTGCTTAGTTTGAGAAACAAAAGAATTCTGGGAGTTGAAATCGACACAAGTTGGAGAAACCCTGGAATTCTGGGAGTTGAAGTCCACACCTCTTAAAGTTGCTAAGTTTGAAAAAGCCTGTAATTCTGGGAGTTGAAGTCCTCACATCTTTAAATTGCCAAGTTTGAAAAAGCTTGGAATTCTGGGAGTTGAAGTCCACACACCTTTAAATTGCCACACTTCATAAAACCTGGAATTCTGGGAGTTGAAGTCCACACATCTTAGAGTTGCTTAGTTTGACAAGCCCTGGAATTCTGGGAGTCGAAATCCACACCTCTTAAAGTTGCTAAGTTTGAAAAAGCCTGGAATTCTGGGAGTTGAAGTCCACACACCTTTAAATTGCCATGCTTCAGAAAATCTAGAATTCTGGGAGTTGAAGTCCACACATCTTAGAGTTGCTTAGTTTGACAAGCCCCGGAATTCTGGGAGTCGAAATCCACACCTCTTAAAGTTGCTAAGTTTGAAAAAGCCTGGAATTCTGGGAGTTGAAGTCCACACACCTTTAAATTGCCACGCTTCATAAAACCTTGAATTCTGGGAGTTGAAGTCCACAAATCTTTAAATCGCCAAGTTTGAAAAAGCTTGGAATTCTGGGAGTTGAAGTCCACACCTCTTAAAGTTGCTATGTTGGACTAGAAGACCTCCAAGGTCCCTTCCAACTCTGTTGCTCTGTTCTATTCTAAATTCTGAGCTCAATAGCCGTCATAAATTGAGGATTACCCATATCGAGTCTTCTGCTTGAGCCAAGGGGGTTGGACTAGAAGACCTCCAAGGTCCCTTCCGACTCTTGCTATTCTGTTATTCTGCACTTCCTGGTTCCAACTTCTGTTCTCCCCGAGGGAGGCGGTATAAAGGCAGAATGCACAACACCTACACACACCCCATGTCGATTTTACTCGGAGGGGCTTCCAACGTCTACTTAGCCCCATTTCACTTGGCTTCCTACCAGGCGGAACGCCCATACGCTCCGCAGAGGATCAGCAAACTGGGTCCCAAGCGGCTCCGTATTGAAGGGAAGCAAAATAAAAACCCATTAACAAAAAAATGGTTTGTCAGAATCCATGTGCTTGGAATCCCCAGGCTAAGAAGGGTGGTTCCTGCCTCATTGGCAGTCCTCCTGGACCCACAGCTGACTCTAGAACACCATCTGTCGGCTGTGACCAGGGGGACCTTTGCCCAGGTTCGCCTGGTGCACCAATTGCGACCCTACCTGGATCGGGAGGCCCTTCAGACAGTCACTCACGCCCTTGTGACCTCAAGACTGGATTATTGTAATGCGCTCTACATGGGGCTGCCCTTGAAGAGTGTTCGAAGACTCCAATTAGTCCAGAATGCAGCCGCGCGAGCGATTGTGGGTGCACCAAGGTACACCCACGTCACACCTATCCTCCGCGAGCTGCACTGGCTACCTATTGGTCTCCGAATCTGCTTCACGGTGCTGGTCGCTACCTATAAAGCCCTACATGGCATCGGAGCTGGGTACCTGAGAGACCGCCTCCTGCCGATTACCTCTCTCAGACCAATTAGATCGCACAGGTTGGGTCTCCTCCGGATTCCATCTGCCAGCCAATGTCGGCTGGCGACTCCCCGGGGGAGGGCCTTCTCTGTTGCAGCTCCGGCCCTCTGGAACGAGCTCCCTGTTGAGATCCGGACCCTTACTACCCTCCCGGCCTTCCGCAAAGCCACCAAGTCCTGGCTGTTCCAGCAGGCTGGGGGGGGGGGGGGGGGGGGGCTGAGAAGCATCTACCTCCACGGAAATTGTGAATGTTGGTTTTGTTTTTAATATGTTGTCTTTGTCTTGTTCCCCCACTTTCCCTTGTCTTTTGTGAGCCGCCCGGAGTCCTCCGGGAGTGGGCGGCATACAAGACAAATAATAGATAGATAGATAGATAGATAGATAGATAGATAGATAGATAGATAGATAGATAGATAGATAGATAGATAGATAGATAGATGATAGACAGACAGACAGACAGACAGACAGACCAAGCAGGCCGGCCTGAGGCAGGCATTTGCAACCCATTTACTCCGGGTTGGAATGTCAGGCGGAGAAAGAAGCCGCAGCGCGGGTGAAAGGAGTCGCGGCCGAGAGTCCTGGGATGCGGGAGGCACCACAACAACACGCCTCTCCTGCGCGGCTGCTGCTCCCAAGTTTTTTCGGGTCGTTCTTGGCTCCCCATGGAGGCCAACCTTCCCGTGGACGAGCGAGTTGTCAAGTGAATCCCTGTAGTTGTTAAGGGCTCCTGCTGTGAAGGGAATCTGGCTTCCCCATTGACTTTGCCAACCAGAGGTTTGCAAAATGGGATCGCATGATGACCCCCAGGAGACTGCAATCGTCCTAAATACATGCTCAGAGAGCACCAAGGACTGCACACTTCTCCCTCCTCCTCCTCCTCTTCCTCCCTGAACCCCATCCCCTTCTAGTTCTGATGGTGTTTCCTAGTTGGGTGATGAAACGTCTGCAAGAAAACCACCAAGCTCAGAGAGCACCAAGGACCCCACAGTCCTCTTTCTCCTCCTCCTCCTCCCCTCCTCTTCCTCCCCTTCCTCCTCGTCCTCCCCTCCTCCCCTTCTCCTCCCTCGTCCTCCTCCCCTCCCTCTCCCTCCTCCACCACCCTCTCCTCTTCCTCCTCTTCCTCCTCCTTTCCACAAACCCCTGTCTCCCTTTTAACTGATGATATTACCTAGTTGGGTCCTGAAACGTCTGCAAGAAAACATCCAGGCTTAGAGAACATCAAGGACCCCACAGTCCTCTTTCTCCTCCCCTCCTCCCCTTCCTCCTCCTCCCCCTTCCTCCTCCTCCTCCTCCCCTTCCTCCTCCTCCTCCAACACCACCTCTCCTCCTCCTCCTCTTCCTCCTCCACCATCTCCTCCTCTTCCTCCTCTTCCTCCTCCTCCTTTCCACAAACCCCTGTCTCCTTTTAACTGATGATATTACCTAGTTGGGTCCTGAAACGTCTGCAAGAAAACATCCAGGCTTAGAGAACATCAAGGACCCCACAGTTTCTCCTCCTCCTCCTCCTCCTCCTCCTCCTCCTCCTCCTCCTCCTCCTCCTCGTCTATACAAACACTCCTCCCTTCTAGCACTGATGATGTTCCCTAGCTGGGTCCTGAAACGTCTGCAAGAAAACCACCAAGCTCAGAGAGCACCAAGGACCTCACACTCCTCTTCCTCTTCCTCCTCCTCCACCACCACCACCCTTTCCTCCTCCTCCTCCTCCTTTCCACAAACCCCTGACTCCCTTTTAACTGATGATATTACCTAGTTGGGTCCTGAAACATCTGCAAGAAAACCACCCAGCTCAGAGAGCACCAAGGACTCCCGCAGTTTAACCCTGAGCTACAAAAATATCCCATCGGAATCACATGATTCACTCAGCAACCACAGCAAGAAGGGTCGTAAAACCAGGCATGACTTGCTTAAGGACCACATCGCTTAGCAACAGGTGTTCCAGTCCCAATCCTGGTCATAAATCAGGGACCAGCTGCGGGGTGGATTAGGGGATGCTGAGTAGCTAATCCCTAACTGCAAAGGTTGGATTGCTCCCTTCGCAGGAACGGCGTTTGGCTCCATGGAAAGCCTAGATTGGCTTCGGCTACTGACCGGTGCAGTTTTCCAGTTCTTTGGCTGAAAACCGAGCAGTTCAAATTCTTGGCCCAAATCAGGGGGAGTTGTCCCTGAAAAATCCCCCGGCGGATGGCTAGAAAATTAAAGTTTTTCTTCACCCAGATGCTCGCCAAGTTCCAAAGTGAGACAGAAGGAGGAGAAGAAAAAAGAGAACTTTCACACCAACACAAAAGATTAGAGGGTAGGAGTAGACAGAGAAGACAGAGGGTAGGAGTAGGGGAGAAGTAAGGGAAGGAAGAAGGGGAAGGAGAAGAGGAAGGAAGGAAGTAGAGAAGGAAGGGAGGGAGAAAAGAAAAGAAAGAGAAAATAAGGTGAGATGTGGAGGAGAGGTAGGGGAAGAAAGTGGTAAGGAGAGGTGGGTGGGAGGGAGAGAAAGAGAAGAAGAGGAGGAAGAGAGAGAAAGAGAAGGAGAGAGAGGGTAGGAAGGAGAAGAAAGAGGGTAGGAGTAGGGGAGAGGTAAGAGAAGGAAGAAGGGGATGGAGAGGAGGAAGGAAGGAAGTAGAGAAGGAAGAGAGGGAGAAAAGAAAAGAAAGAGAAAATAAGGTGGTGTCATAGCAGGTGCGAAGGATGGTAAACAATACATTCCAAATTATACCTTATAACCTTCCAAATGGAATAATAATAATATAAGAATGGCAAAGAAAAAGAATAACTACGTGAATGTATACCTATAATCTCTATGTAAGAGAATAAATGACAGTAAAAATATAAAGCACAATATAGGTAAATAATACTTGATCATAAGTAGCTAAGTATAAATAAATAAATAAATTTATTTATTTATACCAGAATACAGGTGTGGATTTTGCCAGATTTCGATGCTCGAATTCCAATCGTGCGAAACCGAAGGCCCGGACAGACTCCGGAATTGGCAGAGGAATTCTTTTTATTATTATAGCTAGATGATTTGTCCAGCAAAAGAAGCCTCCGAAATGCCCTTTGTCTCCTTCTACACATCATCCGTGAACTTCATGGATGTACTCCATGTAAAACATCATCCATCCATGCTTCCCTAACGCTCCCCTCTTCTGCTTACGTCAACATTGGTCGGTAATATCATCCGGTCCCATCTGGATTCGACTCTTGAAAGGTTCAGCATCCAACGGCCATACCAGAGGCAAACAAAAGTGGTTATCCGCTAAGGAGAAATTTCCTGAAATTGAGAACGATTTATCGGTGGGACGGCTTGTCTCCAGAAGTGGTGAATACTCCAACACTGGAGGTTTTTAAGAAGAGGTTGGATAGCTATTCATCTGAAATGTTATAGGGCAGCGATGGAGAACCTTTTTTGGCTCGTGTGCCAAAAGTGGGGGAAGCACGGGGGTGGTGGTGTCGCGGGCAGGAGTGCCACACCCATAATGCCATGCGCATTACCACAGCATGCATGCGCGCACAACCGGCGCTCCCCACATTTTTGGCATGCTTTTTTTGCCCTCCCCTTCCCGCCCCCCCTCTGAGGCTTCAGGGCTTCCCTGAAGCCTCCAGAGTGTGAAAAACTGGCCCTATGGGCAAACCGGAAGTTCGGGAACGGACTTCCGATTTGCTTGTAGGGACGGTTTTTGCCCTCCAGAGGCTTCAGGGGGCTTCCCTGAAGGCTCCGGAAAGCAAAAAACGACACCAAGAAGTGATTTCTGGGTTGCTCATAGGACCGGTTTTAATCCTCTGGAGTGTTCAGGAGCTGAACACCCCTGAACTGTAATTATTCTATTCTATTTTATTCTGATTTCTATGTTCCATTCCATTCCAATATTCTATTCTATTCCGATTTCTTATTCCACCCCATTCCAATATTTTATTTCTATTTCTTATTCTATTCTATTTCTTATTTCATTATTGTATTCTATTATATATTCTATTTTATTCCTTATTTCTATTCTATGTTCCATTCCACTCTAATATTCTATTCTATTCCTATTTTTTTATTCCATTCCATTCCAATATTCTATTTCTATTTATTCCATTCCATTCCACTCCAATATTCTTTACTATTCTGATTTCTTTATTCCATTCCATTTCAATATTTTATTTCTATTTCTTATTCTATTCTATTCCTTATTTCATTATTGTATTCTATTATATATTCTATTTTATTCCTTATTTCTATTCTATTCTATGTTCCATTCCACTCCAATATTCTATTCTATTCCTATTTCTTTATTCCATTCCATTCCATTCCAATATTTTATTTCTATTTCTTATTCCATTCCATTCCACTCCAATATTCTTTACTATTCTGATTTCTTTATTGCATTCCATTCCAATATTTTATTTCTTATTCCATTCTATTCTATTGTATTCTATTCTATTCCTTATTTCATTATTCTATTCTATATTCTATTTTATTCCATATTTCTATTCTATTATGTTCCATTCCACTTCAATATACCAGTGGTTCCCAAACTTGGCAACTTTAAGACTTGTGGATTTCAACTCCCAGAATTCTCCAGTCAGCTCTGCTCTGCTGGCTGGAGAATTCTGGGAGTTGAAGTCCACAAGTCTTAAAGTTGCCAAGTTTGGGAACCACTCCAATATACTATTCTATTCTGATTTCTTACTCCATTCCATTCCAATATTCTATTTCTTTCTTATTCCATTGTATTTTATTCCTTATTTTTGACAAGCAAAATCAGTGGGGAAGCCAGATGGACTTCACAAGCATTGTTATTAACTTAACAACTTCAGTGATTCATTTAACAACCGTTTCAAGAAAGGTCGCAAAACGGGTCAAAATTCACTTCATAACTGTCTCACTGAGCAAGAGAAAAATTGGGGTCAACTGGTGCGCAATTCAAGGACTATCTTTATAAGGTATAATGGTATAAGGGGTGTGTGTGTGTGTGTATATACAGACACACATAAGGGATGCAGTGGCTCAGGGGCTAAGATGCTGAGCTTGTTGATCAGAAATGTCGGCAGTTCGAATCCCTAGCGCCGCATAACGGAGGGAGCTCCCGTGACTTGTCCCAGCTTCTGCCAACCTAGCAGTTCGAAAGCACGTAAAAATGCAGGTAGAAAAATAGGAACCACCTTTGGTGGGAAGGGAACAGCGTTCCATGAGCCTTTGGTGTTGAGTCATGCCGGCCACATGATCACGGAGACGTCTTCGGACAGCGCTGGCTCTTCGGCTTTGAAACGGAGATGAGCACCGCCCCCTAGAGTCAGGAATGACTAGCACCGGTATGGAAGGGGAACCTTTTACCTTACATATGAAAATAAAGCATTTTCCCTCCTCTGCCAAAACCTAATCTGGAAACTTTACACATAGCGATGTGCAAAGCTTTTTCAAAAAGCATCCACGAAAGAGCCTCAAAACCAGGCAGGATCCCCGATTTCCCTGCGCGTGAAAAGTGGGGTGGCCGTTGAACCCAGGGTGAGCCCTTCCCAGAATCCCCTCGGACAACTGGGCATCCCATTCCCCGTAAGGACCTTGAGAGAGTAACCGGATTTCTTTTGAGTCTTGATTTGAATCTGATTGATCAAATCCCTCAAATTCCAGGCTCGGCTGCAAACGGAGGGCTTTCCCAGGCCAATTTCCAGCTGTCTCTCACAGCTGGGCTAGCCGAGAAACCAGTCATCGGCAGGCAAAATTTCTCCCCTCCTTACCCCCAACAGCTCGGTCGACAGCCTGGGGTCAACCGGACAATGGACTTTAATCTGATTTATTGCCATGGGAGCCAAGAGGGAAAGGCAAGAAGTTAAACCTGGACTTTTTGACTTGTTGGGATTAAAGATTTTTGGGAGGCCAAAGGGAAATCGCCAATCGTTGAAAGACAGAGCAGTAGCTGAATCTTAGGGCTGGAAGGGACCCCAAGAGGTCTTCCAGACTAACCCCTTGCTTGACAAAGCAATAACTGAATGAAAAAAAAATCTTAGGGCTGGGACCTCCAGAGGTCTTCTAGACTAATCCTTGCTTGACAAATTAGTAAGTGAAAGTAGAATCGTAGGGCTGCAAGGGACCTTGGAGGTCTTCTAGACTAACCCCATGCTCGAGGCAGGGAACCCTACACCACTTCAGACAAATGGATATCCAGCTTCTTCTTAAAAACATCTGGTGTTGGAGCATTTACAATTTCTGGAGGCCAATAGTTCTACTAATTGTTCTCAAATTTCTCAGGAAATTTCTTAGTTCTAGCTTCTTGCTTCTCTCTTTAGTTAGTTACCACCGATTGCTTCTGGTCTGGCCTTCAGGTGCTTTGGAGAATAGTTTGACTCCCTCTTATTTGGGGCAACCCCTGAGATATTGGAAGACTGCTATCATGTCTCCCCTAGTTCTTCTTTTCATTAAACTAGACATACCCAGTTCCTGCAACCGTTTTTCATATGTTTTAGCCTCGAGTCCCTAATCCTCCTGGTTGCTCTTCTCTGCACTTTCTAGTTATGTCATGGCAATCAAAACCTTGCTGGCTGGGAAATTCTGGGAATTGAAGTCCATACCTCTTAAAATGGGCAAGATTGCGAAACTCTGATCTAGAAATGAAAAGTTCAAGTACAATCATAATTAAAATCCCAGGAGGAATTAAAAGGACTGAACAAAGGTAATTTCAGATACAGGCAGAGTCCTCCATCAATGGAGACTTGAAATAGGAGGTCCGCACAAAAAAGGATTTGTTGAAATGGCCACCAGGTCATTAGTATTTCTTATACAGTCATTAACATGCTCTGATGCTAAGGAGTTCTACTTCCCCTTCCCACTTGAAAAGAACTCTGTTCCAATTGCCAGTTGCCTTATATTAACATGCTCTGATGCTAAGGAGTTCTACTCCCCCTTCCCACCTGAAAAGAACTCTGTCCCAACTGCCGGTTGCCTTATATTAACACGTGTATATATATGTATATGTGTGTGTATGTATGTATGTATGTATGTATGTGTATGTATGTATATGTGTGTGTATGTGTATGTGTATGTGTGTGTGTGTATATATATATATATATATATATATATATATATATATATATATATATATATATATATATATATTCATTCATATTCATATTCATATTCATAGGTCCACATTTGAGGGGTGGGCTAGATGATCTTGGTTGTTCCCTTCCAACTGCACCAAGCTATAATTCACTTGTAAGATAATAGCTAAAGGGAAAGGAGCTGCAACAACAAATATAAAAGAGAAAGGGTCTGGATATGACCCATTCCTTTGGGATAACAGATGGGTTTTTGAACTAAAATTCCCTTGAAAGTTTTATATTTCATTGGAACTTTCCACGAAAGTAAATCCATTTTATTTCACTTGCTCTTGGAATTCCCTCCTGTTATTATGCCATGTCCCCAAATACGGGAAATGTGGTGAGCAGAAACCTAGAGGAGGGGGAGAGAAGGGGAAAAAAATAATTTATTTAAAAGGGATTTTTTTATTTAAAAAAAAAGAGAGAAATTTACCAATTCAGCTTGTGAGTAGAAAGATGAGACTCTGGTGCCATCTAGTGGTTCATTTGACAAGATCAGAATAACAGAATTAAGAAGGGACCTTGGGAGGTATAGAATAATAGAATAGATTCAGAAAATTTGAACAGGATAACAGAATAAAACCTAAAATTTCTCATCCTGTCATGCACAACTGGCTAGGGAATTCTGGGAGTTGGAAGTCCACCCATCCTAACAGAGTTGGAAGGGACCTTAGAGGTCTTCTAGTCCAACCCCCTGCTTAGGGAGGAAACCCTACACCACTTCAGATAAGTGGTTATCCAATTGAATTAATTGTTCTGTCGGAAATTTCTCCTTATTTCTAGCTTGGGTCTGTTTTAATGATCTTCCACCTCTTACTTCTTGTCCTGCCCTCAGGTCCTTTGGAGGTTGAACCCCCCCTCCCCTCGCAATTCTCTGGGACTGTCCCTTTAAATATTGGAAGCATGTGCTGGCTGGGGAATTCTGGGAATTGAAGTCTCCCATGTCTTGAAATAGCGCAGGTTGAGAATGCAGGATGGCCAGATTGAAGCAAAAAGACTTAACAGTTATTACAAATGAAATCCTCTTGGAGAAGAAAGTGGGGGTAGGAAGGAGGGAAGGGAAGGAAGGAGGGAAGGAAGGAGCGAAGGAGAGAAGAAAGGAGGGAAGGAAGGAAGGAGAGAAGAAAGGGAGGGAATGTAGGAGAGAAGGAAGGGGGAAGGAAGGAGGAAAGGAAGGGGGAAAGGAAGGAGAGAAGGAGAAAAGAAAGGAGGGAAGGAAGGAAGGAGGGAAGGGGAAGGAGGGAGGGAAGGAAGGGGAGTAGGAGAGAAGAAACAAGGGAAGGAAAGAGGGAGGGAGGGAAGAAGTAGGACCGTTGTAAGATAAGATGGATCTATGGGATGTTAAAAAAGCAACCTTCAAGTATATTGTTAACAGTAGGGAAAATTGTTATAAATACATATTATTAATAACAGTTATGAGATCATATAATTGTGAATGTATATATGAAATTGATAAGATAAAATAAATTTATATTAAAAAAAAAAGAAATCCTCTTGGGGTTGAACCCAACTTCAAAATGATTTTTATGACCACATCTTTGTTGGTTTTGGGGGGGCAACGATACAGGGCATCGTCCTCGACTTACGACAGGTTGCTTAGCAACTGCTCAAAATTACGACGGACCCAAAAAGAGGCATTTCCAACCCAGATTTGAAGTTCTGTGGCTGAGTCATCCTCCCAGTCACATAACCATATTTTGGTGAGCTACTTAATTAATGACCGACAACTTACGACCATAGTTCTGGGCTCCGTAATGGTCGTATGTCGAGGATTATCGAAGTGATTTCACCGGTTAGGAAATTTTACTTCGAGATAAAACCATGGTCTTCCATCCACACCCCAGGTTTAGCTTCCAAGCCCAATCAGAAAAGCACACCAAAATAGCAAATTCACATTTTATTTCTGCATGGAAAGAAACTATACCAAAAAAATTCATTCCCCCCCCCCCCTTCCTTCTTCTTGTTATGGCCAAAAATATTTCCAAACGTTTTTTTTTGTAGCAATTCTACATTAAAAAAAAAAATTCCCCCAAATTTCAGAGCCCGTTGTTCACTCGTTGGCCCAAGTTTTCGTGGAAATCACTGCGCGTAAACAGTAAACCTAGATGGCCATCGGCATTAGCTCTTTGCAAAGTCTTAGTTTTCATAAGAGAACTTAAAATTCATTTGTGGAAGGGGGGAAAACCCCTCCACGGTCTTCTGTATGGGTCGAACTCGGTTGGGAAACAGACCGAGGAGAACAAGTCAACCAAACCTCGATTTAATAAAGTGGGTTGCGATTCTGAAAACAGTCCCGGAATTTCTTTTTCTGAAATAACTTTAGAAGCCTTGTGGAAATGATAACTTAGTTCAGCCAACTGGGTCAATAGCAATAGCAGTTAGACTTATATACCGCTCCTAGGGCTTTCAGCCCTCTCTAAGCGGTTTACAGAGTCAGCATATTGCCCCCAACAACAACCCGGGTCCTCATTTTACCCACCTCGGAAGGATGGAAGGCTGAGTCAACCTTGAGCCGGTGAGATTTGAACCGCCGAACGGCAGAACTGCAGTCAGCTGAAGTAGCCTGCAGTGCTGCATTTAACCACTGTGCCACCTCGTCAGTCCCCAAGTTGTGTCCAACCTTAGTCAATTTTGAGACTTGTGGACTTCAACTCCCAGACTTAAGACTTGTGGACTTCAACTCCCAGAATTCCTCAGCCGTGGCTGGCTGGGGAATTCTGGGAGTTGAAGTCCACCAGTCTTAAAAGTGGCCAAAATTGGACACCTTTTGTCTAGATCCTTATAAGACCCTCAGGCCTTTCCCCCCAGCTCTTAGCAAAGGGTCGAAGAGATGGAAAAGTACATTTCCACAGCATAGCTTACGTCGAATTTACATCCTTCTTTTTTGGGCCTGGGATTTGGGGACGGAGGAAAGAAATTAACGATCAATACACGCTTTTTTTTTCTCTTAATGAACTGGCTTTTCTTGGCAATAAACCAAGGACGAACTGGAGGGCTTTATGCTCGGAGAACAAGACCTCAACTGGTAAATTATCTGCAGCTCCTTTCAAGTCAGGCCTGCAATGTAAGGGGGCCTATTCTGATGTTTTACTTCAAGCGGGGGCGCTAAATGGACCCTTATTATTATTATTATTATTTTAGAAGGCCAAATGATGTATCTCAACCACGCTGGCGGACCGCTCCCCCCCCCTCGCTCGTTTTAAGTCTCTTGGGCCGCTTCGGAATCGCGGGACGGAAGAAACTCCTCTTGAAATTCCGCTTTCTCCGGATAGAGTTTCATGTAAGTGTCCACCATTAAGTCCAAGTCGTGCTTGATGTCAAAGTTTATGTTCAACAGGGCGAGGTTATTCGAGCGCTGCTCGGTCACCGTGTTCTTGAGGTAGGCCTTCAAACGCCGTCGGCCGATCTCGAATTTCTCGCTCTCCACCTTCATGATGGGCAGGATGCAAAGGACCTTCAGCAACGAGTAGACGTTGGGGAAGAACTTAATGTCCGGCAGGTGGAGGGTCTCGTAGATGGTGGTGGGCAGCTCGATGTCCTTCCCGCGGTGTTTCCACTTGATTCTCCAGCAATGAAGCTCCGCGGAGAGAGTATCCGGGTTCGTGAGGTCGTTCTTGTACATATCGGCGTGATGTTCCTCGGAGGTGTTGAATTTGAGCTGCCCCATGACCGAAGGCACTAGAGACAAGCACTTGAGGGCCTTCAAGTGCTGTTCTGAGAAGATGTCCTTCAACTCCTGGATGATGTGTTCCACCGTCGGGATGCTGAGGGCTTCTTTGTAGTAATTCTCCGGAGTGATCTCAGTATCCATATTTCCTTGTTGGGCTCGGCAAAACTTCCCGGGCAATTTAATGGGGAGGTCCAGCTTGGAGGCCAAGTTGGTGGCTTCCTCAAACCAGAACTCATGATACACCTCGATGTTCTCCATCACCTCGTTGAGGGAATGCAGGACGGCGGTCAAGCTGCTGGCCGCGAAGAAAACGTCGGACGTTTGGCCCTGGAGATTCTTCCCGAAAGCTCTGGTGAAGGAGAGAACGTTCTTGATGATGACCACCGTGACCACGAAGTCAAAATTCGCCAGGGCCATGGAGAGAATGCTCGCTTGTCCCACCAGGGAGCTGTTCCATGCTACCGACACGTCGTTGACGCCATCCAAGCAGAGCACCAGAGCTTGGAGGAGGTCAACCATGATCTCAAAGCTGTCGTGGCGTCCCGTCCAGTGAGAACGGGCGATCTCCTTCAGCAAATTCCCCTTCTCCTCGCTGTTGTGGAAGAGGACGGAGATAATGTTGTCCAGCCCATCCAACATCTGAGGGGATTGCAGAAAGAACAAGCAGACCTCTTCCATGGTTCCCAGCGCCGCCGAAATGCCCAGAACGGGGACCGATTTGGCCAACCACAGGTTCAAGGCACATGAAGAAGACAATGTGTAAATGGCCTGAGGATACTTTTCCAAAATCCGCGTGGCCACGGTCTTCATTTTAGACGCAAACCCGCTGGAGACGAAGTAGGCCTGACCTCGGCAATACTCCATGTTTAAGCCCCACTTTTCGGTAATGGTGGTGTGGAACTTCACTGCTAAGATTTCCGGGTCGGCTTCATAAGGTAGGAAGCCGACAAATTCTTCCCGCAAGTTGTGAGCATCGTCCACAAATCTCACCAGGAGGGGCAAGTAATCCTCGCCGGCCAAGTCCACCACTTCGTCGGTGACGATGGAGAAAAACTGGGAGTCCCTCACCTCCCTCAGCATTTCTTCGCGCACACAATTCTCACAAATCTCCAGCATTTGCTTCTGCTGGGTTTCGGAGCAGTAGGCCAAGTTCACGGCCGTGGTCTCGAATTGTTTCCTCAGAACTTCGTCTCCGGAATTGATCCGGAATTCCAAGAGGGCTTGGAAATTATCCGGGGTGAAAATTCCTTCGGGAAGTTCGTCGGCGTTGTGGCCGTCCAGAGGGATGTTTTGTTTGCCCATGAGGATTAAAATCTCGAATAACGATTTGAGGTAATCCTTGTTTTCCCGCTCTTCTTGGGTTAACGGGAGGTCGTCGTTGGTCGGCTCTTCTCGGCCTTCTTCTGAGGCAGGGTTCTGGACGTCCTTCTTGGACTCGGAGTTGGTCTTTTCTTGTTCAAAAGTTTCATCAACTAGGGAAATGGGAAGAAAAAGTTTATTTAATACTGACCCGCTAAGGATACCAAAATATTCTCTTCAAATGACTGAGATGTTAAAGCACTTCAGTTGTGTTATTTATTTTGTTTTATCCCACCTTATTACTATAAAAGTAACTCAAGGTGGCTACGACATACAGTGCTTACTACACCTTCCTCCTTTTCTCCACAACAACCTTGTGAGATGGGGGGGGGAAGAGAGTGGGAGGGAGAGGGGAGGTGAGAGAGAGATTGGCTCGAAGTCAGTCAGCTGGTTTTCATGCCAAAGGCGGGACTAAAACTCACTGTCTCACTGGGGATTGGCCGAGAGTCAACCAGGGGAGGAGGGAAGGGAAAAGAGAGAAAAAAGTGGGAAAGGAAGATTGTTGGCCAAGCAGGTACAAAAACAGCCAGGGAAATGATTTGACAGCTGGGAAACAGGTTTGAAAGGTCAAAAAGCTAAACTTCTCGTTCCGGTGACCGACCCAGATTGGATCCTAAAACCATTTCACTGCCCATTGTTACTGATGTACTAACCCAATTCTAAAAAAAAAAAAAAACAAGTAATTGAAACTTACTCTTTTGCTGTTTTAATGTTCGTATTTCCTCTTCACTCTGGGGAATGAAAAGGAAGATGTTTTTAAATTCACCCATTTGAGAAGCAATCAAAGCACAATTCAAAGAAATTCTGTATGCATTTTCTGAACACTGACTGTTTGGATCAGAAGGAAGGAAGGAAGGAAGGAAGGGAGGAAGGGAGGAAGGAAGGAAGGAAGGAAGGAAGGAAGGAAGGAAGGAAGGACTGACAGGAGAATGAGGGGGGGAGGGAGAAAGGAAGGAGGGATGTAAACACAGTAGAGGGAGGGAGGGAAGGATGTACAGACAGCAGTGGGATGGAGGGAGAAAGGAAGGAAGAAGGGATGTACAGACAGGAGAGGGAGGGAAGAAAGGAAGGGAGGGATGTACAGACAGGAGAGGGAGAAAGGGAGGGAGGGAGGGAAGGATGTACGGACAGGAGGGACGGAGGGAGAAAGGAAGGAAAAAGAGATGTACAGACAGGCGATGAAGGGAAGAAGAAAGGAAGGAAGGGAGGGATGTACAGACAGGAGAGGGAGAGAGAAGGAGAGAAGGAAGGATGTAGAGACAGGAGGGACGGAGGGAGAAAGGAAGGAAGAAGAGATGTACAGACAGGAGATGAAGGGAAGAAGAAAGGAAGGAAGGGAGTGATGTAGAGACAGGAGAGGGAGAGAGGAGAGAAGGAAGGATGTAGAGACAGGAGGGACGGAGGGAGAAAGGAAGGAAGAAGGGATGTACAGACAGAAGAGGGAGGGAAGAAGAAAGGAAGGGACAGAGGGATGTACAGACAGGAGAGGGAGAGAGAAGGAAGGATGTACGGACAGGAGGGACGGAGGGAGAAAGGAAGGAAGAAGGGATGTACAGATGGGAGAGGGAGGGAGGGAGGGAGGGAGGAAGGAAGGAAGGAAGGACGGACTGATTCTTTGAGACCTGATAGTTAGAATGTAGAGCTCAACTCTGGGAGTTGAAGTCGACACATCTTAAAATCGCCACACTGGGGGGGGGGGGGAAATCAGATTTAGAAGACAGACGTCACTTTGAGAATTTACCGTCAGCGATCAACGCAGCCGGAGCCAAACCTTACCAGCTCTTTAATCCTTTTGCGGTGCCTGCTGTGCGGGTTGTTCAAATGGCTGGTCAAGTCGAATATGGTGGGAACGGCATTGTCCCGTAAAACTGTCCTGTAGGGGCTCTGTAAAAGAAAAAGAAAGAGAAAAGGGAGAAGAGGGGAGGAAAGGGAGAACGAAGGGAAGGGAGGGAAGGAAGGAAAAGAGGGGGGAAAAGAAAGAGAAGGGAAAAGGGAGAGGAAGGAAGGGAAGGGGAAAGAAGAGGAGAGATTTGGGAAATCTGTTATTTTAATTTGCTCTCCCAATTTCCATTTTCATTCATGTTATACTCCAAACTTGGGAACTTTTAAGACTTATGGACTTGGCTGGCTGGGGAATTCTGGGAGTTGAAGTCCCCAAGTCTTAAAGTTCCCAAGTTTGGACACCCTTCCTCCCACTTACGCTCCGACATATCATAGAGGTCTCGAAATGCTCTGCGCACAGCCGGTAATGCTTGTTCAGCTGATCGGGCGTCTTATCTTCCAGATCAACTCTTCGGCAGTTCTCAACCCATCGCTGGCACCTGCAAAAAAAAAAGAAACAGTTAATTCACATAAATCTAAAACTATAAAATCTGGGGTAGAGCTCCTTTCCATCTATCCATGTTCCACACTTTCCATCTCCAACCACACTCAGTTCGCTGTCAGTATCCACAATTATCTTGCCTCTTTGTTCATTTTTCCCTTGGTTTTTTAGGACTCTAACCTCCACGTTTTCCATTTGCTGGCTATCTTCAATTTTTCCATCGAATTTTACTGCATTGCAATCTATATTTTCCAATCTCTTTCTCAATTTTCTCTGTTGTTTCTAATAATTTTTGAATTTCCAACATAGTCTGTTGTAATGTTATGGTTTCTTTTTGGTGTTGTGCCATTCTTCCAACTAGTAAACACTGCCACTCTGGTTTCAAAACAAGGTTTTGTTTTCACTTCTGTCCAGCTGCCAAAGAAGCATTCACCTGTATAAACAACTCATGCTCTTCTCCTTATCTCTTCTGTAAACAAGCTGAAGCCTTTGAAGTGCAAAGTCAACATGATCAAAGAGAAAAAAGAGAAAGCAGTATTTCCAGGACTCAACCTCCAACCTCCAAGTGGCAGTGCAACTTATTCTCCCCTCTAATGTTACTACCCTCTTTATATTCCTTTTATATCTTCTTTATATTCCAGGCTTAAAAAAAAAACCAAAATTCTTAAATGGAGCAAAATAAAGAGAAAAAAACCCATCCAAACCAATATTATAAAGAAAAAGACTTAATCCATAAGTAAAAAAAAAAAAGAAATAGAAGAAGAAAAACCAATACTTTCACTTTAAAAAGTAGGAAATATTCGCAAAACTTCCATCCATAAAAGAAAATGAAAAAAAAAAAAAGGATAACACACTGTCCAATATAGCTTAATTTCGCCGCTTATTCTCATTTCTCTGCAAGTTTAATTTACCTTTGATTTTTTTTGGGGGGGGGGCAGTCTCTTTTATAACAATAAAATTTCCTCACCAGATGGACACACTTTCTCTTTCCGCTTTCCTCCTGTTGAGGAGCTGTCCCAACTTCAGCAGCTTTTTGCTGCGCTTCTGTCGCCAGCAAGAAGAGATTCTCTTGGATCAATCAGGGACTTTGCAATGTCCCTGAGATCAGCAAGAGGTACTCTTCCCTGTCACCGTTGCTTTGGGACGGTTTAGGTCCAAAAGGACCGTCCAGCAGCAAAAGTATTGAATGCGATCTCGGACCTCTGTCAGCTCCTGTCTCCATATTAACACAATCTGATGTTAAGGAGTTAGACATTCTACTCCCCCTCCCCATCTGAAAAGAACTCTGTTCCAACTGCAAGTTGCCTCACATTCCGTTACCTCAGTTGAAACTGGCGATCATTCTACTCCTTCACTCAGGAGCGGTCTGGGGCTCCTTACAGTACTAAACGTCGGTACTTCACTTTCTATCTTCCCTCCATCATCCTTTTCTACTCTACTTCCCCTCCCTTTCTACTACTCCTCTCTCTACAATCCACTCCTCCTTATCCTTCTCATCTTCCCCCCTTACCCTCTCTCCTATCCTTCTCTTCCCATCTTTCTTCTCCCTTCGGTTTCCCACTCCTCCTCTCCTCGGTGTATTTCCGCTACATGTCAATATGCTTAACATATCCTAGTTTCAAAGAAAAAAATAGTAGTAATAATAGTAATGAAAATATAAGGGGAAAAAAACAGTATACATGTGGGGTCAAATCACATTAAAATCTAACAAGTATCCCTCCCCCCCTCCCCCCAACAACCTACCCCCCCCCCCGACTTCCCAGTATAGATTTTTAACAAACACAGTCTGAAATCTATTGGAAAAAAGAATAAGAAATTAATAACATCTTTACCTTGAACTTAGCTCCTCCTTGCTAAGCTAACTTTAAAGAATTTAAATCATTCCTGATCTTAAGCATAAGCTATCTGGAATTTCTTAATCCCGTATTTATTTTGTATATAATCGATCCATTTTTTCCAGTCTCGTTTATATCTCTCGTTTGAGTGGTCCTTAAGATATGCAGATATTTTAGCCATCTCGGCTAAATTTGTGACTTTCAATGTCCATTCTTGAGTTGTAGGCAAGTCTTCCTTCTTCCAGTATTGCGCCACCAACAGCCTTGCTGCCGTTATTAAGTGCAAAATCAAGTTAATCTCTACCGCTGTACAATCACCGACCACAATTGAGCCAACGGATTTTGAACTGAACTTCTCCTGCAGAGCCCGATCACATAGCTTTGTCGGAAAGGGCGGGTAACCAGCGAGTAAAATATATTTTAGCTCCTTGGAAGTTGCACAGAACAACAGCTCGTAAGCTGGGTGTTAAAACAGGAGGGTTTAATTTTGTACGGGGGCGTGGAGGTGTCCTTAACTTACAATCGTTCGCTGAATGACCCTTCAAAGTACAACAGTGCGGGGGGAAAAGGGACTTACGGCCGTTTTTCATACTTAACGACCATTTCAGCATTCCCACTGCACTGAAAAAAACCTGACTTACGGCCGTTTTTCACGCTTACGACCACTGCAGCATCCCCATATGGTGGTGTGATCAAAATTCAGACGCTTGGCAATGGATTCATATTTATGACGGTTGTAGTACGCGATTGTCTTTTGCGACGTTCGGATAAGCAGAGTCAACGGGGAAGCCCGATTTGCTTAACAATTGTCACGAACGTAACGGTGATTCACTGACCGACTGTGGCAGGAAAGGTTGTAAAACGGAACCAAACTCACTTAATAACTGTCTGGCTTAACTACCGTAATGGCGATTCAGTGACCGACTGTGGCAAGAAAGGTTGTAAAATGGAGCCAAACTCACTTAATAACTGTCTGGCTTAACGACCGTAATGGCGATTCACTGACCGACTGTGGTAAGAAAGGTTGTAAAACGGAGCCAAACTCACTTAATAACTGTGTGGCTTAACGAACGTAACGGTGATTCACTGACCGACTGTGGCAAGAAAGGTTGTAAAACGGAGCCAAACTCACTTAATAACTGTCTGGCTTAACGACCCTAATGGCGATTCACTGACTGACTGCGGCAAGAAAGGTTGTAAAACGGAGCCAAACTCACTTAATAACTGTCTGGCTTAGCAACAGAAATTCCAGGCTCAGTTGTGGTCCTAAGTAAAGGTTACACTTACACGTAAGTGAGCCTACTCAAAAGGACTAATGGTTAAACCTCTGTATGAATATATGTAATCCCCAACTACCTGGGATCTCATGACCCTGGGTTGCTGCAACGGTCATAAGTGTGAAACCAGGTCATACTGCGAGGAGGGCAGGAGCTGGGGTAAGTAGAGGTAGTCCTTGATTTACAACACTTTGCTTAGTGACCCTTCAAAGTTACGACAGCCGTGAAAAAGGCGATTCGTGGCTGTTTTTCCACACTTACAATCGTTAGCATCCCCGTGCTTATGTGATCAAAATTCAGACCCTTGGGAATTGACTCGTATTTATGACCGTTGCTGGGTCCCGGGTCATATGATTCCCCTTTTGCGACCTTCAAATTCAATGTGGGAAGCCTGATTCACTTAACAACCATGTCACTCATTTAAGAAGTGCAATGATTCACTGAACAACCGATGCAAGAAAAAATGTTAAAAAGGGGCAGAATAACAAATGCAACAGAAATCCTGGTCATTAAGTGGAGGAACAACCCGTAACGGGGGCTCATCCCATCCTGCAGCATGCAGGACTCGAACACGGTCAGCATCTTTAACCACTGAGCTATCTTGTTCTCTTTGGGGTTTTAGATATGTGTAAAATAAAAATAATTAAAAAATAATAAAGGATAAATTAAAAAAAAAACTTGAATGGGCCACGAGATCTTTTTCTAATGTCAAGTTCCTATGTTGGACTACAATACCCATTGCCAGCCTGGGTATTGCCACGTGTGCACCATGTTATTGCCTGTGAAAAAGGGGGTGGGGCCTGCCCCCCATAGCTTTGCCCCACATTTCCAGGGATTTTTGACTCCAAAGCCCATTTCTGTTGTTCCCCACCCTGGAGATCTCTGGATTGTGGACTACAATGCCCATTCTCCAGCCTGGAACCACGACCCATGCCACCTGGGTGAGAAACAGATCTTGGGGCCTTATTAGGAAATGGGCACTGTAGTTCTGGAAAACACCAGGGTAAGGAACAGGAGGAATGGATTATGTAGTCCAACAGCTCGGGGAATTGCAAATGGGCACTGTAGTTCAACCGTTTGGGAAATCCTCAGGGTGGGAAATGGGCATTGTAGTCTGATACGTCTAGTCATCGGGGGTAGGCAATGGGCAGTCTATTCTGAAAGTTCTGGGGAACAGGAGGAATGGACTATGTAGTCCAACAGATGTGGGAAAGGGGAATGGACACTGTAGTCCAGCAGATCTGGAAATCTTCAAAGTGGAAAATGGGCATTGTAGTCGGATATGTCTAGAAATCAGGGTGGCAAATGTACTCCGAAAGTTCTGGATTTCAGGGTGGGGAACAGGAGGAATGGGCTATGTAGTCCCGCAGGTGTGGGAAAGGGGGATGGGCACTGTAGTCCAACGGATCTGCAAACCGGTCAAGCTGGAAAATGGCACCATAGCCGAATATATCTGGAAATCATCAGCGTGAGAAATGGGCTTTGTAGTTGGGCAGCTCTAGAAATCAGCAGGGTGGGGAGGAGCAGGAAAATGGACTATGTAGTCCAACAGGCATGGGAAATGGGAATGGGCACTGTAGTCCAACAGATCTGTAAACTGGTCAGGCAGGGAAATGTCACTGTCTCTGGAAAGCACCACACTGCGGTGAGCAATGGGCATTGTAGTCGGCCAATGCTGGAAATCCCCAGGGTGACAGAATGGGAGGAATGGACTTTGTAGTGCAACTGCTCTGGGAACGGACACGGGCACTGCAGTCCCACAAGATCTGGAACAAGGAGCATGAGCCTGGGAGTCCAAGCCGGGGCACGTGCAAAGAGGGTGTGGGTCAACCCTTTGCAAAAACGACTCCGGGCGTTCCGCAGCCCGATGGGCTTTGTAGTCCAGCCCCTTTAAAACCCCGCCCCTTTTTCGGAGAGCGAGCTCTCTGCCGGAAAAAGAACACTACCCCCCGGCCCGCCCCAAACACGCGCTCGGGCTTCCCCGCGATGCACGCGCGGTAGAGCTCGACCCGGGTTTGCAAGCGCGTCACGTGGGAACGCAACCCCCCCCTCCCCACTCGCGTGTGCGTTTTGCACACTCACCGCGCGGGGTCCCGCGGGAACCGGAAGAAAGCCAGGTCGCTCTGGGTGCTCTTGCGGGTGCAATTCGGGGCGGCGCAGAAGTTCGGCATCCTCGGGAGCGGCGGAGGCGGCGGCCCCTTTAAGAGCCCGCGCAACAGCGGCAGCGGCGGCAGGAGGACTCGCCGCCGCACCGCCTCCTTCCCATCAGGCACCGCTCCTCGGCCGCTCCGCCAACCACCATCGAGGCGGAGGCGCGCATGCGTCCGTCCCCGCCGCCCGCCGCGCCCAATAGGGCGCCCGCGGGCGCCGTTTTCTCCCCTACTTCTACTACTACAGGCAGCCCTGGATTTAACGACCGTAAAGGAGTCCAGCGTTTGCGTCGTTAAGCGAGACGCTGGAGGAAACGTTGCCCCGTTGGATCAGCTTCCTTGCCAGGGATGTCAAATGAATCACTGCAGTTGTTAAGGAACCATAGGCAGCCCTGGACTTACGACCACAAAGGAGCCAAATGTTTGCGTCATTAAGTGAGATGCTTAAGGGAACGCTGCACTGTTGGACGAGCTTTCTACGATCGCAAAGGAGCCTAACATTTATGTCCTTAAGCGAGACACTTAAGGGAATTTTGCCCCGTTGGACGAGCTTTCTACGACCGCAAAGGAGCCCAACATTTACGTCGTTAAGCGAGACACTTAAGGGAATGTTGCCCCATTGGACGAGCTTTCTACGACCGCAAAGGAGCCCAACATTTATGTCGTTAAGCGAGACACTTAAGAGAATGTTGCCCTGTTGGACGAGCTTTCTACGACCGCAAAGGAGGCCAACATTTACGTTGTTAAGTGAGACACATGAGTTTTGCCACGTTTGATGACCTTCCTTGCCAGGGATGTCAAATGAATCGCTTCAGTTGTTAAGTAAGCACAGGTAGTCCTCAACATGCAACCACAATTTGGGCCGAACTTTCTGTCGTTAAGTGAGACACTTTGGTGAGTTTTGCCCCATTTGACGACCTTTCTTGCCTCAGCTGTTAAGTCCATCAGTACAGTTGATAAGTAAGTAACCTGGCTGTTAAGTGAATCATTGCATCTGTTAAGTTAATCATGGTTGTTAAGTGAATCTCTCTTCCCCCGTTGACTTGTCAGGGCGTAAGTGATCGCGTAAACCCGGGACACTGCAACCGTCATAAATAGGAGTCAGTTGCCAAGTGTCTGGATTTTGATCATGTGACCACAGGGATGCTGGAAAGGTCGTAACTGTGAAACACAGTCATGAGTCACTTTTTCCCCTGCCGTTGCAACTTTGAACGGCCACGAAACAAACTGTTGTAAGTCAAGGACTACCCGTACTACCACTGCCACTGGCTACGCCGCCTGGGTCTCAGGCAGCGTCGGCACACTCCACGCAGGTGCTATGGGCTTGAAATCCCCGCTGGGGAAGATGGGGCTTAGAGTCCAGGCTTTTTGAAGGAGCCTTGCAAATTTCAGAATAAGGAGCGCGTTTCCTACGGAGACGGATGGGAAAGGTTCTTCTCGCACATAGGTGCTATTCATTCCCGACTCTAGGGGGCGCTGCTCATCCCAGTTTCAAAGCCGAAGAGCCAGCGCTGTCCGAAGACATCTCCGTGGTCATGTAGCCGGCATGACTCAACTCCCAAAGGCGCATGGAAGGCTGTTCCCTTCCCACCAAAGGTGGTTCCTATTTTTCTACTTGCTTTTTTTACCTGCTTTCGAACTGCTAGGTTGGCAGATTGACAAGCTCAGCGTCTTAGCCCCTGAGCCACCACGTCCTTGTACTCCTTCCATATTCCTTGCATGGAAACCCCCCCAAAAATAATTTTTGCATTTGCTCAAATGCTGGCATTGCAAGGATGCATGGATGCATTTACTGGCCAAAGAACGTGGATTCACACCATAGCAAAAAAAAAGAAAAAAGCAACCCAATTTTGCGTGTTTTGAGTGCACGGGCTAAGCCATTGGCTCATCCTGTCGTCTGAACACAGCCTTCCAATCCTGAGATTTGCAACCCATCACATTTTAACTTGAGTGCATCCCCTAAAAACACAAAATAGGGGGGGAAATCCACGTGCATTCCTTGTCTTCCTCCCCTACCTAGCGATCCGCAGAAGCAGAAGTTTGCAAATGCAATTTATTTTTTATTTTTTTTGCACGGTTAGCGAGGGGAAAAAAAACTCGGGGGCAATTGTAAGCGGCGGCTGACAAAGTTTGCGCACGCGCACTTGCCCCTACGATTCGAAAGAATGAAAGGCGGGGTTTCTCATCTCCTCTCACTAGGAGGGGAGGGAGGGAGAGTCTGCCGCGCGCCTGCGCCTTCCGAGGTCGCCGAGGCGGGAACGAGCTGCGCCTGCGCAAAGCTGATCCGGCGCGTTTCAACGAGCCAGGTGGGAATTCTGGGAGTTGAAGTCCACACATCAACACTGCCAGACTTCCAACTCCCAGAATTCCAGTGTTTCTCAGACTTGCCAATGTTTATGTGCAGACTTCAACTCCCAGAATTCCAGTGTTTCTCAGACTTGATGTACAGACTTCAACTCCCAGAATGCCCCAACCAAAATTGCCAAGCTTGAGAAACACTGGAATTCTGGGAGTTGAAGTCCACACATCTTAGAAGCTGCCCAGAGTTGTTTTCTTTGATGGACAGCAAATAAATTTAATAGCAAATAAAATAAATAAAAATGCAGAGACTAAGAAGCACTGTCTTAGTGGACATAAATTTGCAACATCAAGCGAGGCTGTTGCGCATGCAAAGAGCTGCAGCGAGACGTGATTCAGCAAAGAATAAAAAATAGCGTCCTCATAAGTCGAACTTGATCCGGGATAACTTGACGGACAAACCCAGAATGATTTCCTCCCCCCCCCCCCACAACTTTTCAGTATCCGTGTGATCGCCTGGTGGTCTCCCTATCCAAGTCTCCCTGTCCAGCTTTGTGAGACCAGTCAAAATCAGATGATCCTGTCCTTCAGGTGAGCTAAGAAAAGACATTGGATGTCTTAAAAAATGAATTAATTTTTCAATTAATTATTGATTAATAAATCAATAATTAATTAATTGTGGGGCCTAGGGCCTAAACCCCTCCAGTCTGTACCAAGTGTGAAAAATAACACAAAAGTACAACTTTGCAATTTGTATTACACTAGTTAACATCCTCCTTAGTCCTCTGGATGAATTATTTATACCTTCTCAACAAATCTGGCGAAAGAAAATACGGGTCGTCTTCGACCTACTAAACTACAGAACTAAACACCGAAGGCGCACAGAACGCTGTTCCCTTCCCACCAAAGGTGGTTCCTGTTTTTCTACTTGCATTTTTTACCTGCTTTCGAACTGCTCGGTTGGCAGAAGCTGAGACAAGTCACGGGAGCTCCCTCCGTTACGCGGCGCTGGGGATTCGAACCGCCGAACTGCCGACCTTTCTGATCGACAAGCTCAGCATCTTAACCATCGAGCCACTGCATCCCTTATGTGTCTCTGTATATATATACACACACACCTTATACCATTATACCTTATAAAGATAGTCCTTGAATTGCGCCTCAGTTGACCCCAAAGTTTCTGTTGCTAAGTGAGACAGTTATGAAGTGAATTTTGACCCGTTTTTGCGACCTTTCTTGAAACGGTTGTTAAATGAATCACTGCGGTTGTTTAAGTTAATAACAACGCTTGTGAAGTCCATCTGGCTTCCCCACTGATTTTGCTTGTCAGAATCTGGTCGCAAAATGTGAATCGTGGTGCCCCGGGAAACTGTGACCGTCATAAAGATGAGTCGGTTTCTCTAATTCTCCATCTCTCTCTCTCTCTCTCTCTCTCTCATTCTCCATCTCTCTCTTTCTCTGTCTCTAATTCTCCATCTTTCTCTCTCTCTCCTTCTCTCTCTCTCTCCCCCTCCCTCCCTCCCTGGCGAGGATTTGCCCGCAAGGTAAGTTTTAATTAATTTCCAGGATGAATAACTGCTGAAGAAGCTTGGGTATTTTAATTAGGCCATGACACTCAAAGAAATAATAATAATAATTAACTCTTCTTAATACATTCTTGATCACAAATTGGGAGGCCTTGAGAATATGATTTAAAAAGGAAGCGTAAAATAAAACTTGGCCTGAAGTACTAAATTTGGCATTGTAATTAAAAATTCTATTTAATTGGATTCACATCTATCCCGTAAAGCTTCCAAAGAAATAATTGCGATGTTTACATAATACATAATATTATGACTTATAGCAGTTCATTTAGTGACCATTTGAAGTTTCAATGGCTCTGGAAAAGATGTGTTATGACCGTTTTTCACTCTTATGACGGTTGCTGCATCCCCGTGATCACGGGATCAAAATCCAGACTCTTGGCAACTGACTCATATTTATGACGGTTGAAGCGTCCCGGGGTCGTGCGATCCCCTTTTGCGACCTTCGGACAAGCAAAGTCAATGGAGAGGCCAGTTTCACTTAACGACTGTATTACTAACTGAACAACTGCAGCGATTCACTTAACAACCGGGGCAAGAGAGGTCATAAAATAGGGCAAAATTCACTTAACAAATGTCTCACTTAGTAGCAGAAATCTTGGGTTCAATTGTGGCTGTAAATCGAGGGCAGCCGGTTCAGATAGTCCTCGAGTTACGACGATTTGTTTTAACAATAGTTCAAAGTGTTACAACAGCCTTGGAAAATGAGACTTATGACCGATCCTCGGAGTTACAACTTTCATTCCACTCCTAAAGGTCATTTGATTGCAATTTGGGTATGTGGTAATCAGCTTGTAGTTATGACGATGGCAATTTCTTGTGCTGACCTGATGATCATAGTTTGCAACCTTCCCAGCTGTGGAGTTGGGATTTGCTCAGTGACCACATGATTCACTTAATGACCTGCTGAGTCGCTTAATGATTGCAATGAAAATGGTTGCAAAATTGTTTCCTGCTTCCGCGACTGCAGTGCTTAATGATCAAAATGCTATTAAGTTGAGGGCATCCGGCATGTCTCCTGCTTTAAAGTAGCGGGAAAGACAATGCCATTCTGTCAGAACTGAAGAAGCTTCTTGGGATGAGAAGCAAAACCTCTTCAGGGAAAAACGAAGATCATTCAGTCAGAACTGAAGAAGCTTCTTGGATGAGAAGCAAAACCTCTTCAGGGAAAAACGAAGATCATTCAGTCAGAACTGAGGAAGCTTCTTGGATGAGAAGCAAAACCTCTTCAGGGAAAAACAAAGACCATTCAGTCAGAACTGAAGAAGCTTCTTGGATGAGAAACAAAACCTCTTCAGGGAAAAACAAAGACCATTCCGTCAGAACTGAAGAAGCTTCTTGGGATGAGAAGCAAAACCTCTTCAGGGAAAAACAAAGACCATTCTGTCAGAACTGAGGAAGCTTCTTGGATGAGAAGTGAAACCTCTTCAGGGAAAAACAAAGACCATTCAGTCAGAACTGAAGAAGCTTCTTGGATGAGAAGCAAAACCTCTTCAGGGAAAAACAAAGACCATTCCGTCAGAACTGAGGAAGCTTCTTGGATGAGAAGCAAAACCTCTTCAGGGAAAAACGAAGATCATTCAGTCAGAACTGAAGAAGCTTCTTGGATGAGAAGCAAAACCTCTTCAGGGAAAAACAAAGACCATTCAGTCAGAACTGAAGAAGCTTCTTGGGATGAGAAGCAAAACCTCTTCAGGGAGAAATGAAGATCATTCAGTCAGAACTGAAGAAGCTTCTTGGGATGAGAAGCAAAACTTCTTCAGGGAGAAACAAAGGCCATTCAGTCAGAACTGAAGAAGCTTCTTGGGATGAGAAACAAAACCTCTTCAGGGAAAAACAAAGACCATTCAGTCAGAACTGAAGAAGCTTCTTGGATGAGAAACAAAACCTCTTCAGGGAAAAACAAAGACCATTCAGTCAGAACTGAAGAAGCTTCTTGGATGAGAAGCGAAACCTCTTCAGGGAAAAACAAAGACCATTCAGTCAGAACTGAAGAAGCTTCTTGGATGAGAAGCAAAACCTCTTCAGGGAAAAACAAAGACCATTCCGTCAGAACTGAAGAAGCTTCTTGGATGAGAAGCAAAACCTCTTCAGGGAAAAACAAAACATAGCAGGAATCCCGAATTATTCAGGGTTGTTAGCTCTGCGCTTGCAATATGCCACACGGCCACTAGATGGCAGGAAAGGCTTGCATTTTTTTTGCCTTGCAATCTAATTTGGCTTCTACACGTGTTTAAACTCTTCTGATTGAACAAAGAAACCCTTTATATTAAATCAAATATTCTGTTTTCTGCTGGGAATTTTTCCAGCAGCGCTTCTTCCTTCCTCTCCTCCTTCTCCTTTGCATTAAAAGAGAGGCCGGAAAAAATAAGAAACAAAATATTGTAGTTAATCATCTCGTTCTTTGCAACGATTGTGGCAGTTGCCATTCACTTGCAACGAAAGATTTTAGGGGGAAATGTGTTTTCTTTTCCTTTAAATTAAGCAAACCGCGTGCATTGCAAGGAACAAAGAGCTGAGTTTACACAACACGCGTTTCATTCATTTTGCTTTGGCTTGAGTTTTGGAAAAAAATAAAAATAAATGCAAAAAATGCTCCTAGGAAACAAGTTTAACTCAATGAGGTTTATTTATGACATAAAAGCAAACGGATCTCCCTAGGCGTAGGAGTGCCATTCAATTCCCCGCTTGCTTCTTTGTCTTAAAGCGCCTCTTTTCATCCCTGGAGGCAGAATTCCAAACGCGAAGTGAAGCCCCGTGTCTCGCTTGGCTAGCCGTACCTCGCGTTTTTCGCCTGATCTGACCCTAAGGGGTACAGTCGTGCACGTTTTCGCCCCTTGATTTCCGGTAGCGGAGTTCTCTACCTGCAAGCAGAGTCCCAGAGGGGGGAAAAATAAGGAGGCCAAACCGGTTGGCTTGCAGACCCAACTGAGATGGGTGCATATTGTTTCATAGAATCATTAAAGTGATTGGATCAGAGAAAGGCTCACAGCTGAATAACCCATGGGGGTGGTGGTGGTTTTGCAGAACCCCCTTTTCCTTCATTTCCACGTTTGGCTAAAACCACTCAGCGGGGATGAGGATTCGTTCGCTGGCTCCCTTTTCAGTTCATGGCTGTGGATTGTGTTCGGTAGAAACCCCCCTTGCCCACCATTCCTTCCTTCCTGCCCCGCAAGCCGGAGCTGCGATTGGGAACCGGAAGTGGAAGGCGCTCCCATTCCCTCGCGTCTCTACACACACGCGCTCCCTCCCGCTCTGCTTGGGAGACGAGGCTTCCCTTTCCACCGAGGAGGCCAACGGGGGGGGGCGGGGACTACATCCCCCGGCGTGCCACGGGCGCCGCCGCGCAGGCGCACTCCCCGCGCTCCCCTGCCATCTTGGCTGCTTCCGCGGGAGCCGCCAAACAAACGCCGAAGGTGCCCGAAGCCCATCGGCCGCCGCGGGGCGGAGGGGTCGATGGTGGCGCCGGGGAGGGCTGGCAGGTGGGTCCTGGCGGGGGCCCGGGCCGGCGGGGAGGGCGGGCGGAGGATGATGGGTGGTGGTGGTGTCGGGTGGTTTTTGCAAGGAGGGACTGCAAAGCCCATCATCCCCAGCCGGGGGAAAGAGGTGTGTGTGGGGGGGGGGTTTGGATGCCTCTTCCCTCAGCCTAGCCGCCTTCCTCTCCTTCCCAGCAGCCACGGCCGCTCCTTCCCCACCTCCTCCTCTTTACACTCTGCTCGCATCCCCGAAGGGTGACCACCAGCCCCATCATCCCCGGCCGCCCTCTCGTCCCCCCTCCATCATCCTCTGCCTCTGTCTGGGACCCGCCCGAGGGGGAGAAAAGAGAAGAATTCAATGGAAAGTGTGTGTGTGTTTATATGTTGGGTGGGGGGAGGACTACAACTCCCATCCTCCACAGCCAGAGGGTGCTGGGGACAAGGGGAGCCCTGCCTGGATGGGATGGGTGGGGGTGTCAAAGCTGAATAATTGGGCTGGATGGGGGGTTTCCTCCTCCTTTGGATGAGATTGAAAACAGGAAAGGTGGATGCTTTTCTCCGCCCCTCCCCCACTCCCAATTAAGCCCCCCTCCTTTTTTGGGGGGGTGTCTTCTTCACTCCCCCCCTTGATTTCTGCAGGAGGACCCTGATTGGTTTTCTCCCCCCCACCGCTTTTTTGGGGGGGGAGTTGCATCTCTAGTTTCCCCCTCTCCTTTTTGTTTCCTTCCAGTTTCCCCTCCCTTCCTCTATTTTTTCCTTCCCCCCTTTCCCCTCCAAATTCACCTTCCCCCCTTTTTGTTTTTGCATCTCTTCCTTTTAGTTCCCCCTTTTATCCCATTGGATTCCCCTCCCCCCTTTTTTGTTGGCATCCCTTTTAATTTTCCCTTCCCCCCTTTTCCTTCTAGATTGCTCTTCCCCCCCCACTTTTTGCATCTCTCCCTCTAGTTTTCCTTCCTCCTTTTTCCCTTCGTTTCTCCTTCCTCCCTTTCTTCCTTTCAGTTTTCCCCTTCCCCGTTTTTCCTTCCAATTTCCCTTTCCTCCTTTTTTCCCTTTGTTTCTCCTTCCTCCCTTTTTTCTTTTCAGTTTTCCCCTTCCCCCTTTTTTTCCTTCCAATTTCTCCTTTTCCTTTCCAATTTTCCCTTCCTCCTTTTTCCCTTTGTTTCTCCTTCCTCCCTTTTTTCTTTTCAGTTTCCCCCTCTCCCCTTTTCCTTCCAATTACTCCTTCCTCCCTTTTTCCTCCCAATTCCTCCTCCCCCTTTTCCTTCCACTTTCCCCTCCCTCCTTTTTTTCCCTTTCTAATTTCTTCTTTTTTCCTTCCAATTCCTCTTTCCCCCCCTTTCCCCTTCCAGTTTCCCCTTCCCCTTTTTGGCATTTCCTCTTCTAATTCCCCCTTCCCCTTATTTTTGCCCTCTCTTTCTTTCATTTTCCCCTTTTATTTGTGGGGAGGGAGGCAGTTGTAGCTAGAGAGAAAAGAAAGCACCATGGATTCATGGGGGGGGGGCTTTTTGATGCTTACTTTTTCTGCAGGTGAGTTTTTTCCTTCCCCTGCTCTGGGCTCCCCCCCCCCCCGATTTTAAATCTTTTGGAAGGGCAGGAAATTAAAATCGGCTTCTTGTTTTTGAACTTCCTTCTGGCCGAGATTTTTCCTTTTGGGGGGGTGTGTGTCTCGTGGCAGCCCACATTCCCCTATCAAGTAGAAGCCATTTCTGTCCTTTCCTTCCCCCAGGGGTTTCTTACCTGCCCCCCCTCCTTTCCCCCCCATTATCTTTTCCATCCATTTTGGGAGTTTTAGCTTTTGTTGGGATGGGGGGGGTAGTTCCATCTCTTCTGTAGCATCAATATTTGCGGGGGGGCTGCCCCCAAAGAAGAGGGGATCAAGCTATTCTCCAAAACATCTGAAGGCCAGACAAGAAGCAATGGGTGGAAACTAATCAAGGAGAGAAGCAACTTTAGAAGTAAGAAATGTCCTGACAGTGAGAACAATGAATCCGTGGAACAGCTTGCCACTAGAAGTTGTGGGTGCTCCAACGCGGGAGGTTTTTGAAGAAGAGATTGGGCGACCGTGTGACATGGGGTTGGACTAGATGATCTCCAAGGTCCCTTCCAACTCTTGTTATTCTGTTCCTCTTTCAGTATTTCACTTAAGAGTGTTTGGATTGCATTAGCTGTGTGCGATTTGTTTTCCTTGCGTTAAATGTTTTACCCGCTTTGTAGGGGTTTTTAAAAAAAAGGTTTTTGTCTATATATCTGTATTTTACGTGCGTTGTTTAGCTTTTAAGTGATGGTTGCGTTTCCGCTCTTCTTGTTGTTGGTCTGTGACTGTAAGTCAAGATTTCATTGGATTGGAGAAGGTTGAAGTTTTGAAAGCTCAGTCCTTCTCAAACTAATTTGGTCCTTGGGATGGGTGGCTTTTAATAGAGATTGATGCAATCAAATTCCACCTTGATCTTATTCTTTACAATGGTCCATTTGTCTTGTAATGCCCTACATTGGGTGTTGTTGTTGTTAGTTGCGAAGTTGTGTCCAACCCATCGCAACCCCATGGACAAGGTTCCTCCAGGCCTTCCTGTCCTCTCCCATCCTCTGGAGTCCATTTAAGCTCATGCCAACTGCTTCGGTGACTCCATCCAGCCACCTCCTTCTCTGCCGTCCCCTTCTTCTTTTGCCCTCCGTCGTTCCCAGCATGAGGGTCTTCTCCAGGAAGTCCTTCTTCCTTCTCATTAGGTGGCCAAAGCATTTGAGTTTCCTCTTCAGGATCTGGCCTTCTAAAGAGCAGCCAGGGTTGATCTCCTCTACGACTGACCGGTTAGATGGCCTTGCAGTCCAAGGGACTCAATGCAGGAGTCTCCTCCAGCACCAGAGTTCAAAGGCCTCCATTCTTTGGCGCTCAACCTTCCTTATGGTCCAACCTTCACAGCCATCCATTGCAACTGGGAAAACCACACCCTTAACTAGACGCACTTTTGATTGGCAGGGTGATGTCTCTGCTTTTTAGGATGCTGTCTAGATTTGCCATCGCTTTCCTCCCCAGGAGCAAGCATTCTTTTGATTTCTTAGTTGCAGTCCCCATCTGCAGTGATCTTGGAGACCCAGGGAAATAAAACCTGTCACTACCTCCATTTCTTCCCCATCGATTCGCCAGGAATTGAGAGGGTCGGATGCCATGATCTTAGTTTTCTTAAGGTTGAGTTTCAAACCAACTTCTGCTCTCTCCTCCTTCACCCACATCAAGAGGCTCTTTAGTTCCCAATTTCTGCCATTAGAGTGGTATCCTCTGCATATCTGCGATCCCAGCAGTCTTAATTGGGGGTATTTGCCCTTAAATCGTGCCATGACTAGCCTGGGGCTATTCGACCTCGCCGGAAGTCTTCGAGGAAGCCGGATTAGGAAGCTGTGGTTGATTTGTCCTTGGATGACCCACCTCTGTGGGTGCAGGCACAGCTTCTGTGTGTGCAATGGCCATTTTGCTAGGCTTTTACCCTGGGGGGGTCCCTTCCCTCTGACTTGCCCTCCCTCCCTCCCTCCCTCCTGCCTGCCTGCCTGCCTGCCGGAAAATGTGTGTTTAGGAGACCCTCAACTGCTCATCTGGACCATCTGAAGGTTTTTAAGGTCCACTGTCTGTTGGCTGACTATAATTTTAGCCCCGTCTGCCTACTTATCCATTGGAGGAGTTGTGTGTCTGACAGGCATTGAATTTCCTGCCTAAGCATTGTTAATTCTAATTGGGTTTGTTTCGGATATTCTATTTAATTCTTTTTAACTTTTGTAATATGTGTGCGTGGGTTTTTTTTAATGTTGTACGCCGCCCTGAGTCCTTGGGAGAAGGGCGGCATATAAATCCAATAAACCAAACCAAACCAAGCAAGGGGTTGGACTGGAAGACCTCCAAGGTCCCTTCCAACTCTGCTATGCTATTCTATTCTATTCCCATTCCTTATCCTATTCTTATTCTATTCTATTCTTTCCTAATTCTATTCCTTATTCTATTCTTATTCTATTCTATCTTTTCCTATTCCTAATTCTATTCCCATTCCTTAATTCTTTTCTATTCCTATTCCTAATTCTATTCCCATTCCTAATTCTATTCCCATTCCTTATTCTATTCTTATTCTATTCCTATTCCTAATTCTATCCCTATTTCCCTATTGTATTCCCATTCCTTATTCTATTCTATTCTATTCTATTCTATTCTATTCTTTCCTAATTCTATCCTATTCCTAATTCTATTCCTTATTCTATTCTTATTCTATTCTATCCTATTCTTAATTCTATCCTATTCCTAATTCTATTCCCATTCCTTATTCTATTCTATTCCTATTCCTAATTCTATCCCTATTTCCCTATTGTATTCTATTCTATTCCTTTTCCTATTCTTAATTCTATTCTATTCCCATTCCTTAATTCTTTTCTATTCCTATTCCTAATTCTATTCCCATTCCTTATTCTATTCTTATTCTATTCCCTATTCCTAATTCTATCCCTATTTTCCTATTGTATTCTATTCCTATTCCCATTCCTTTTTTTATCCTATTCTATTCCCATTTCCATTCCTTATTCTATTCTCTCTTTTCCTATTCCTAATTCTATTCTATTCCCATTCCTTAATTCTTTTCTATTCCTATTCCTAATTCTATTTCCATTCCTTATTCTATTCTTATTCTATTCCTATTCCTAATTCTCTCCTATTCCTAATTCTATTCCCATTCCTAATTATATTCTATTCCTATTCCCATTCCTTATTTTATCCTATTCTATTCCCATTCCTTATTCTATTCTATCCCTATTCTTAATTCTATTCTATTCCCATTCCCGTTGTATTCCTATTCTATTAATATAAGGTCTCCTTCTGACCTCCTGGGAGATCTTGATGAGGATTTAGGGGATTCCCCACAGATTCTGGGAATGAAATTGCCAGATAAACCAGGATTTGCCTATTGGCTGAGCATACATTTTGGCCCAGTCTGTGTTAAGTTACCCGTTGAAGCAGGGCTGTGCGTGATGGGTATTGAATGCAACCACCGGCGGCCTAACAGATGTTGATGGGAATTTAGGGGATCCCCAAAAGATTCTGGGAATGAAATTTCCAGGGAAAACCGAATTCATCCGTGTTGGTTGACCGATTATAATTTTAGCCGAGTTGGGTCCGGTTACCCATTGGTGCAGGAGTGTTGTGTGATGGGTATGGAGGATAACCTCAAGTGATCTAATAGATCTTGATGAGAATTTAGGGGGGGATTTCCAAAGGATTCTGGGAATGAAATTGCCAGATAAATCAATATTTATCTATTGACCGATCATAATTTTGGCCAAGGCGTATCTAGTTACCCATTGGGGTAGGACTGTTGCAAGTCGGATATCAACTGGAACCTCAGGTGACATTGTGAGGAGGGTGTGCAAGTAGTCCTCAACCTACGACCACAAGCAACCCCAAGATTTTCTGTTGCTAAGCGAGGCCTTTTGTTGAGTTTTGCCCCCGTTTTACGACCGACCTTGCCACAGTTGTTAAGTGAATCGCGGCAGTTGATCAGTTAGTCAGACGGTCGTTGAGTGAATCTGGCTTCTCCCTATTTTGAATTGGCTTGTCGGAAGGTCGCAAAAGGGGATCGCGCGACCCCGGGACGCTGCCACGGTCATAAGTATGAACCCGTTTGCCGAGCATCTGAATTTTGATCACGCGACCACGGGGAGGCGACCAAGGGCGTAAAATGGTCCTGAGTTGCCTTTTTTCCAGTGCTGTTGTTATGTTGAACGGTCGCTAAATGAACGGTTGTAAATCGAGGACTGCCTGCGGTTGGTTTTAGAGGGTTCCCAAAAGAATTTTGGAACAAAATCGCCAAATTGAACCTGAATTCCTAGCTATTAGGAGGACCCGGAATAAAGAAATTCTCAGGTTTTGTGAATCTGATTGCCTTTTGTCACACACACACACACACACACCGGGGCTCCCCTTGCACACCTGGAACTGGGTGTGTGCAAAGCGCAGCAGTTGAATTAAGTTTCTGGGAAATGCAGGAAGGTGTTCAACCTATTCCTAATTCTATTTTATTCCCATTCCCATTCCTTATTTTATTCTATTCCATTTTCTATTCATTCCATAATCTAATCTATTCTGTTCCTATTCCTAAATCTATTCTATTCATTCCCATTCCCTATTCTATTCCTATTCCTAATTCTGTTCCTATTCCTAATTCTATTCTATCTCTATTCCCATTCTCTATTCTATTCTATCCCTATTCCCATTCCCTATTCTATTTTATTCTATTCCATTCCTATTCCTAATTCTATTCCTATTCTGTCCCTATTCCCATTTCCTATTCTGTTCTGTTCTATTTTTTTTCCATTCCTATTGCTAATTCTATTCCTATTCCCATTCCTAATTCTATTCTATTCCTATTCCTAATTCTGTTCCTATTCCTAATTCTATTCTATCTCTATTCCCATTCTCTATTCTATTCTATCCCTATTCCCATTCCCTATTCTATTTTATTCTATTCCATTCCTATTCCTAATTTTATTCCTATTCTGTCCCTATTCCCATTTCCTATTCTGTTCTGTTCTATTTTTTTCCATTCCTATTGCTAATTCTATTCCTATTCCCATTCCTAATTCTATTCTATTCCCATTCCTAATTGTATTCTATCCTATCCCTATTCCCATTCCCTATTCTTTTCTGTTCTATTCTATTCCTATTCCCATTCGTTATTTTATTCTATTCCATTTTCTATTCATTCCATAATCTAATCTATTCTATTCCTAATTCTATTCCTATTCCTAATTCTATCCCTATTCCCATTCCGTATTCTATTCTGTTCTATTCTTTTCCATTCCTGTTCCTAATTCTATTCCTATTCCCATTCCTTATTTTATTCTATTCCATTTTCTATTCATTCCATAATCTATTCTATTCCTCTTCCTAGTTCTATTCCTATTCCTAATTCTATTCTATCCCTATTCCCATTCCTTATTCCCATTCCCTATTTCCATTCCGTATTCTATTCTGTTCTATTCTTTTCCATTCCTGTTCCTAATTCTATTCCTATTCCCATTCCTTATTTTATTCTATTCCATTTTCTATTCATTCCATAATCTATTCTATTCCTCTTCCTAGTTCTATTCCTATTCCTAATTCTATTCTATCCCTATTCCCATTCCTTATTCCCATTCCCTATTCCCATTCCCTATTCTATTCTGCTCTATTCTTTTCCATTCCTGTTCCTAATTCTATTCCTATTCCCATTCCTTATTCTATTCTATTCCTATTCCCATACCGGTCCAGCTATTCCAGGGTGGTCCAGTAATTTAAATGGATTTTCTAGAACAGGAAGTGGTTTGTGGTTTACTGCTGAATGACAGTCACCACACCCGGAAGTTGCTGGATTGACATTCCTTCCCTGGAGCATGCGTGCGCTTGCTGAAACTCGATGCTTAGCCTCTACGGAAGGCATTTGTTTATTTATTCATTGATTGATTTGTATGCCGCCTTTTATTATTTTTGCCAATAACTCAAGGCAGCAAATGTATCCTTCCTTCACCTATTTTCCTGACAACAACATCCTTGTGAAGTGGGTTGGAGAGAGAGAAAGAGAGAGAGAGAAAGAGAGAGAGAGAAAGAGAGAGAGAGAAAGAGAGAGAGAGAAAGAGAGAGAGACGGGTTCCAAGTCACTCAGCCAGCTTTCAAGGCTAATTGAGAACTAGAACTCACCGTCTTCTGGTGAATGGCCCAAAGTCATCCAGCCACTTTCATAGCTAAAGCGAGACTAGAACTCACCGTCTCCTGATGATTGGCCCAAAGTCACCCAGCTGGCTTTCATGGCTAAGGCGGGACTTGAACTCACTGTCTCCTGGTGATTGGCCCAAAGTCACCCACCTGGCTTTCATGGCTAAGGTGGGACTAGAACTCACCGTCTCCTGGTGATTGGCCCAAAAGTCACCCATCTGCCTTTCAGGCCTAAGGAGGAACTAGAACTCACGATCTCCTGGTTTCTAATCTGGTACCTTCACTACTAGACCAAACCTGCTCTTTGCCGAACGAATCAAAGGGTAGGATCTACTCAGAGCTGGGCTTCACATAATTTAACAACCGGTTTGTATAGCGCAGAACCGAAAATGTGAGCGCGCGCAGCGCTAAAGCACCAAGGGAGGGGAAAAAACACACAGCGATTTCATGCACGCGGCTTCCGGCACACCTTCTTGGGCAGCCGCAGTGAGTAGAGCGGGTGATGTGCAGAAATCAGCTGGGCTGCGTGGACGGGGCGAGCGAGCCAGAGTGTGAGATATATAAGGCGGGATAGCGCCAGGGCTGGTAGGTGGGCCAGCGGTGATCGGAACTACCGGTTCGTCTGAACCGCTCCAAACCGGAAGCAGCCCACCTCTTGATCTACTCTCATCTCCCCGTGGCTTTGAGAGACCCATGTATCTATCAACTACCGTGATTCACTGAACAACGGGGGCAAGAGAGGTCGTAAAATGGGGCAAAGCTCACTGTCTCGCTTAGAGACAATCTTTGGGCTGAACTGTGGCCGTATGTTGAGGAACGCCTGTACCCTCCATGTTGTTCTAACCCAGATGTCGGTAACCTGAAACACTCAAAAGAGCCACAAAGGTCCTAACTGGAAGCCCCTCTTCAATTCCGGAGCCGACCAGAAGTCCATTTTCCCCACCATAGAGTCTCCTGCTAGCGCAGCGTCCTTTTTCCTCTATCTCTCCTAACCGAAAGCTCTATCAATTGTGGAGCTGACCGGCAACAGGGAGCCACAGCAGAGGGATGAAAGAGCCACATGCGGCTCCAGAGCCACATGCGGCTCCAGAGCCACATGCGGCCCCAGAGCCGCAAGATGCTGACCCCTGTTCTAGTCGAACATAACTTAGAGGGGGAAACAGCCCTAAAGCTGAAATTCCCTTCTTGGAGGGAAGAGTTTTAGGTTCTTTGCCTCCTTCCACGTTGAAAAGGAGTATCTAGTAACGGGTGAGGTGTGTCTGGACTTGCCGTTGCCGCTCTATGGGTGGCATCCCATTGCCTACAACAACAACAACCTTTTGGGTGTCTGTGTGCGTGCGCACGTGAAGAAGTGCGCTTGGAACCTTCCGGGTTTCCAAGCTCTTTCATTTCCTGCAATTACTCGTACTCGGCGGGTGCCAATTTCTCTCCTCATTATATCCATGCCCTCTGGGGTTGTGTGTGCCACTCTTGAGATTGCACAGCTCTTGGAGGACGCAACCCGGATTGAGTCACACCTACGGAGTTCTCCGGAGGTGCGGCTGCGTGCCTTTTGGCACTGGGCGGGGCGGAATTGACCAGTTGCGGTAAATTTGAACTAGCGGCTTTTTTTTTTTTACCTCAGAGAATTTCCATTCCATTTTTTTTTACCTCAGAGAGTTTCCATTCCATTTTTTTTTACCTCAGAGAATTTCCATTCCATTTTTTTTTTTTACCTCAGAGAATTTCCATTGCCTGGTTTTAAAAAAAAAAATGAAGCGTCTGAATGTAAAAACGGCAGGTAGTTTTAGGATGTAGGTCGTCCCCCAAGCTGCTTTTTTCCGAAAGGGCACACAGACTTTTGTCTTTCCTGGAAGAGGTTTTGCTTCTCATCCAAGGAGCTTCCTCAATTCTTCACTTCGGAACCGGAAGAAACTCCTTGGGTGAGAAGCGAAACATCTTCAAGGGGGAAAAAAGACAAAGAAAGTCCACTTGCCTTTTTGGGGAAAAAACACCTTGGGGACAACCATGACCTGGATGACGGAGAATCACCATAAATATTTGGGATCCAGGCCTTAACTAGGGCAGCCTGTCAGTATTTTTGCATCCAAAAGTAAAGAAAGACACACCTTATTGAAATTTGCCACATTAGTCCTTGATTTACGACCGCAGTGGAGTCCAAAATTTTGGTTGTTAAGCGAGACATGGGTTAAATGAGTTTTGCTCCCCCATTGTATGACCTTCTTTGCCACCGTTGCTAAGTGAATTGCTGCCGTTGATCAGTGAGTCACCTGATTGTGAAGTGAATCTGTCTTCCCCGCTGACTTTGCTTATCAAGAAGGTCGCAAAAGAGGATCACGTGACCCCACAGGACACTACAAAGGTCATAAATACGAGCCAGTTGCTAAGCATCTGAATTTGTATCACCTGATCAATGGTCGCATCTATGAAAAACGGTCATAATTCCCATTTTTCAGTCAGTTTGAACTGTCACTAAACGAACGGTTGTAAGTCAAGGACTCCCTGTATTGTAACAGCGTGCCTGCCTGCTTGCAGTGGGAAGGGCTGAAACATTACACCCCTATCTGTTTTGATGGGTTCTCAATATGCGCTTATTAAATGTGCTTCCATTTATAAGCTTAATGGAGCCCATAATGTTGGCTGTGGAATTCTGGGAGTTGAAGTCCGCAGATGTCCTCAAATCCCCAAGGTGGAAAATAACTTTTTAACAGCAACAGAAAACTGGCTCTCTACGAATGGTTGGTGTTGTGGCCCAGCAGGAGCCGTTGGAGCTGCCACCAGTCTCCGACAGCGAGGGGCCCTATGAGTCGGCTCTGGAGGATGTGGAGAACCCTGGACAGGGTTCCGACTCCGAGCAGGGCGCAGAGAGGCTGGTTGGCCACCAGGAGGCGCCTGAGCCTTGGACCAGTGGAGAGGAAACAAGGGAGTGTGATCCTGACGTCAGCAGTGGGGAGGAGACAAGGGAGTTGTTCCTGGATGCCCGGCACCAGAGAGCTAATAGGCGTAAGGAACAGTTGCGCAAGTACAGGAGGTAATTGCACTCAGCTGCTGGTAATTGGGCTCCTCTCTAGACTATAAAAGGACTGCTTGTGCACACGCCCCTCTTGCAGAAGTCAATGCAGGAACTAATGTTGGAGAACATTATTGTGAGCTTGGCAGGCTGGATTGCTGCCACGGTTTATCTGTGCTGGATTGCTGCCCAAGCTTGTCTGTGCCGGTTTGCTGCCAAGGACCTGTCTGTCTGTTAATTAAATGCCGTAACTTTTCTTTGGCTCGGAGTATGTGTTGGTGTGGGACGAGGGGGTCAGAACAGTTGGCAACCTTAAACACTCAAAGAGCTATTTGGATCCGTTCCCTACAGAAAAGAAAACACCGGGAGCCACAAAAACCCTTCCCATGCCTGACTATTTCCTGAGTGGCCACAAAACCACAAAGCCTCCTCCTTGAGCAGGGGGTTGGACTAGAAGACCTCCAAGGTCCCTTCCAACTCTGTTACTCTGTTAAATACCCTTTCATTGCTTTTGTTAAATATCCTGTTGTTTTTTTGAAAGTCTCGTTCTGCCACCATGGGGAGGGGTGTTTACGGGGACCCAGAACCGTTTGTGGGCTCAGCATGGCCGTTCAAAAGATTGCGCAGGAGGTCGTTCTCCCCTAACGCTTTCCGTGTCTTCGCAGGGAGGCTGAGCTCTGCAGGAGCCGACGGACGGAGGAACGATGCCGGTGGTGTGGCCAACACTTCTGGACCTCAGCAGGGATGAATGCAAAAGGGTCCTCCGTAAATTGGGTAAGGGCAGCCTGGAAGGGAAAGGGCACGATCCTGGACCTCAAGGTGGAAAGTACCATATTTTCCGGTGTATAAGACGCACCGGAGTATAAGACGCACCAAGATGTTGAAGAGGTAAACTAAACAATAGTTTACAGCCCCCCCCCCCCCCCAAATCCTCTGGACGTCATGGGGCATGCAGAGTGTTTGAGAGGCCTGCAAAGTGCACCTGGGGGCTGGGGGGGGGCAAAAATGAGCAAAACAGGGCCTATTTTTTGCAAAAAAACAGGGTATGCATAAGCTTTGGGAGGCTTGTAGAGTGCACCTGGGGGCTGTGGAGGGGCAAAAACGGGCCCATTTTTTGCAAAAAACAATAGCAATAGTTAAGACTTATATACCGCTTCATAGGGCTTTCAGCCCTCTCTAAGCGGTTTACAGAATCAGCATATTGCCCCCAACAACAATCTGGGTCTTCATTTTACCCACCTCGGAAGGATGGAAGGCTGAGTCAACCCTGAGCTGGTGAGATTTGAACAGCCAAACTGCTGAACTGCAGTCAGCTGAAGTAGCCTGCAGTGCTGCATTTAACCACTGCGCCACCTCGGCATGCATAGTCTTTGGGAGGCTTGTAGAGTGCTCAGGGGGGGGAGGGGAGAGATGAGCAAAAAACCCCACTTTGCAGGCCTCCCAAACCCTCTGCCCATACATTTTTGCGCAGAGGGCAGGGTTTCGGGAGACCAAAAATGCTGTATTCAGTGTATAAGACGCACCCAGATTTTCTCCTTGGGTGGGGGGGGGAAGGTGCGTCTTATACTCCGAAAAATATGGTAGGCATGACGTAACCCATGCTAAAGCACCAAGGGGAGGGGAAAAAGTATGGGAATTGGTCGGGGCTCCAAGGGACCCCCCCCCGCCCCCCAAACCTGTGCTAAGATTTCGATGTGTCAGATGATGCCTCTCTGATTCCAGAGGTTTTATGCCATTCCAAATGGGGTTTGTTTCTTTCTTTGTTTATCATATTTGAGAATCGCCCATCTCCCTCCTAGAAGGATTCTGGGTAGTGTACAATAAAGAGGGGTGTGTCGGGAGCAAAGAGCGCAGCGGAACCTGTCAATCTAGCAGCCCCCTCCAGAGTAGAACTACACCATTGGTCGCTAGAGCAATGTTCTGACCCAACTCCTCAATCACAACAAACCCTCTGAAGTTAACTCAAATGATTATTAACTCAGGCTAACAAGTCCATCCGTCCAGGAGATGAATAGTTGTCTGCCACAGGTATTCATCTCCACCCCCTGCCTTTGATCCCCAGAGCTAGGGTGGGGCTTTGCTAGCAGTGGTGGCTCTTCCATCCCAAGGACCGGCCCATAGATTTCCCCTGCTCTCCTCTCCTCTGCCACATCTATTCATCTCCGCCCCTGCCTTTTATCCCCAGAGTTAGGGTGGGGCTTTGCTAGCAGCGGTGGCTCTTCTGTCCCAAGGACCAGTCCATAGATTTCCACTGCTCTCCTCTCCTCTGCCCCATCTATTCACCTCCGCCCCCTGCCTTTTATCCCCAGAGTTAGGGTGGGGCTTCACTAGCAGCGGTGGCTCTTCTGTCCCAAGGACCAGCCCATAGATTTCCCCTGCTCTCCTCTCCTCTGACACCTCTATTCATCTCCCCCTTCTGCCTTTGATCCCCAGAGTTAGGGTGGGGCTTCGCTAGCAGCGGTGGCTCTTCCATCCCAAGGACCGGCCCATAGATTTCCACTGCTCTCCTCTGTTCTGCCACATCTATTCATCTCCGCCCCCTGCCTTTCATCCCCAGAGCTAGGGTGGGGCTTTGCTAGCAGTGGTGGCTCTTCCGTCCCAAGGACCAGCCCATATATTTCCACTGCTCTCCTCTCCTCTGCCTTTTGTGCATCCGCGACTCAGGCACTGGACCCAGCTGTTCCTCCTCTTCCTTATCAGCCACCTAGGCCAGAAATGTTCCCAAGATCTTCCCTTGCAGTATTTTTAAGGGGAAAAGTGACAAGACGTCTGTTTGCATCCCTTGATCGTTTTCTTCAACTTCCTGTGAATCTGTTACGGCCCGCCAGTGGCCAGAGTCAGACAGTGAGGAGGTTGGGGAGGAAGATGGGCCAGTCCTGGAGTCTGGCTCTGATGAGGGCTCTGTGTCGGAGGCAGAGATGGGGCCAGGGCCGTCTGACAGTTATCAGCTGCCTCCAGAGTCAGACATCAGTGAGGCAGAAGAACAGCTGGAGCCTGTTCCCAGTGTGCGCATGCGCAGAATTGTTCCCAGGAGAAGGGAACAGCTAAGGAACAGGGGTCGACTTGGGAGTAAGGCCAAAGGTGGACAGTGAATGGCCCCTCCCATAGGGAATAAAAGAGGAGCGAAAGGGGAGTGGAGTTTGCAGGAGGCCATTAGTTCGCTTAATTAGTGTGAAGATTTGTTCGTGACTCTCCGAGACTCCTTGCCAAGTATTTTCTGCTACAGCGTTGCCTTTTGGAAGCTACCGACCTGGCAACGATCCAAGGACTGATAAGGTCTGTATTTGCAATTCCCCCTTGAAAGAATGTTTGCCGGGACTTTGCTGGATGCGAATGAGAGGAATTCACATGAGCTTCATAAAAAGGGTGCTTCGTGATTTGGTGAAGCCTAGATCAGAAGAGAATCTCAACCTCTCTTTCCTTCCTCTTTGCCCTGTGTCCCGTCCCCCCCTCCTCTGTGTAGAACTGGAAGCCTACGCCGGAGTGATCAGTGCCTTGAGGGCCCAGGGAGACCTGACCAAGGAGAAGCGGGACCTTCTGGGGGAACTTTCCAGAGTGCTGAGGTAAATCCTGATAAGCCTTCGATGGGGTGGGTTTTTCTCCCGGCTAAGGAAGGCTGAGTCCACTTGTTCAGAGGTAGACGCAAAAAAACCGACAGTCTCCTGCAGCCTAAAAATTAAACTTGAGGATATATTGCCAAAAGTATTTGCTCACCCATCCAAATAATCAGAATCAGGTCTTCCAATCCCTTCCATGACCACAGGTGTATAAAATCAAGTACCTGGGCATGCAGACTGTTTTGACAAACATTTGTGAAAGGATGGGTTGCTCTCAGGAGCTCAGTGAATCCCAGCGTGGAACTGTGATAGGATGCCACCTGCGCAACAAATCCAGTCGTGAGATTTCCTCGCTCCTAAATATCCCACAGTCAACTGTCAGCTGTATTATAAGAACGTGGAAGTGTTTGGGAACGACAGCAACTCAGCCACGAAGTGGCGGGCCACGTAAACCCGTCCAACATCAGTGTGTGACCTCACAAATGCACTTCTGGAAGAGTGGTCAAAAATCCCCATCAACACACTCCTGAACCTTGTGGACAGCCTTCCCCGAAGAGTTGAAGCTGTTATAGCTGCAAAGGGTGGACCGACGTCATATTGAACCCTTCGGATTAGGAATGGGATGTCACTTACCGTAAGTTCATATGCGAGTAAAGGCAGGTGAGCGAATACTTTAGGCAATAGAGTGCATGTTATTGATTGTAAAACAGAATAATGGATGGAAATGATAAGCGAAATTTGAATAATAATTTGAAATTTGAGAGGCAAATAATGATATTGTTTATATATTTAAGAAGAAATTAAAGTTAAGCGGGAAAATATGGAATGAAAATAGGATGGATGTACAGTTATAGAGACTAATTTGATTCTGAATTTAACAACGGCAGCAAGATTGTTGGTGGCGCAGTATTGGAAGAAGGAAGAATTGCCTACCATTCAAGAATGGACGTTAAAAGTAACAAATTTAGCAGAGGTGGCTAAAATATCAGCATATCTCAAGGATTATTCAGATGAGAAATGCAAGCTGGAATGGAGAAGATGGATTGATTATATCCAAAATAAATACGGGACTAAGAAATTTCAGATAGCTTATTGTTGTGACTCAGCAGACGTCTTCTGTGAGACTTTTCAGGATGCAAGATTAACGATGCAGCTGGGGCTCGTTAGTGGGGTTGTGGTGATAAAAGAACGGATAGTGCCACGCCCTGGTTGCAGGAGTCAATGTTCCTTGGTTCATTCAACATTGATTGATCATCGGTCGTGGTTTATGTAAGATACACTTGGAGAAGTGCTTTGTTTTCTGTAACCCTGATTCAAGGATACACTTGGAGAAGTGCATTGCTTGTAACAGTTTTTGTTTTCTATTCTGTTATCTGCTTGAAAGAGACTTTATTTCTGTTTATTTTGGGGCTCGCAACCAGTCTGAGCCGAGAACTGATAAAGAGAGTTCCTTTTAAGTTTGTCTGCCTGTCGTCTGTTAACGAGCCGAGAAGTGGGGACAGAACAGCTTATGAATGAACTAACAAGGAATGTTACAACTTATCTAAAGTTAGCTTTAAAAAGGGGGAGTTAAAGTACAAGCGAGGGATGATGCTAAAGTTAATTAGTTTATTTAAATGTTTATACCCTGTATTTGCTCTGGGAGGTTGGGAGTGGGGGAGGGGATGTGGGATCGGGGTGGGGGGGGACGGAAGGGGAAAGGTATATAATTGTAAAACTCATTAAAACTTTTAATAATAATAAAAAAAAGGGACAACGCTTCATTTATAAAATATGTTAAAATATGTAATAAAAAATACATAAATCTTTGTTTCAACCCCCCCCCCATCCCAGAAATTAAATTTAAATCCATGTCTTTTTCAACAGCATTTCGACGGAAAGACACCGGGCGGAAGTTCGGAGGGCAGTCAACGATGAACGCCTGACAACCATCGCACATAAGTAAGATTGGCAGGTGTTACAAACGTTTTCTAACCAGATCTCACACAGGAAACTTTTCCGAGTGTCTCTTTCCCCTTGAGGTCCTCGTCTCCACTACAGGGTTGACATTAGTCATTTCTTCCTTCCTTTTATTAAATTTTTACCCTGCCTGCAATCCAACTAGACCTTTAACACCATACAAATATGGTAAAAGTGCACCTATGAGTAAGGACACAGTGGCTAAGACGCTGAGCTTGTCGATCAGAAAGGCCGGCAGTTCGGCGGTTCGAATCCCCAGCGCCGCGTAATGGAGTGAGCTCCCGTGACTTGTCCCAGCTTCTGCCAACCTAGCAGTTTGAAAGCTCGTAAAAAATGCAAGTAGTAAAATAGGGAGCACCTTTGGTGGGAAGGGAACAGCGTTCCGTGCGCCTTCGGCATTGAGTCATGCCAGCCACATGACCATGGAGACGTCTTCGGACAGCGCTGGCTCTTCGGCTTTGAAACCCAAATGAGCAGCGCCCCCTAGATTGGGGAACGACTAGCACGTATGTGCGAGGGGAACCTTTACCTTTTTAAACCTATACATAGAAGGGCTAAAATTTTAAAACCGCCCAAAACAATGTTAGATAGAGTGACCTTGCGATGCAAACATTTTCCAGGGCATCTTCTCCCCGCGTTTTTTCAGAATGTGGCCACGTGAAGAGCAGATCTAATCTCAAATAAGAGATGGTGATGATGACGCCATTGAGTAGCAATACTTGAGTGTCGTACTCCCCCTTCCCCCCCAAAAAAACGGTGGGAAGCAGTAGGCTGCTTTTGTTGTAACTGTTGTGCAGCCCACAATCAGTGGCAGCTTCACTTATATTCCGCTTCGTAGTGCTTTACAGCCCCTCTCTAAGACGTTTTAAGAGTCTGCCTCTTGCCCCCAACAATCTGGGTCCTCATATTTTAATGACCTCAGAAGGATGGAAGGCTGAGTCACCTTTGAGGATGAAACTCCTGGCAGTCAGCAGATCCAGCCTGCAATACGGGACTTTAACTATGATGCTACCACAACTCCCAAAATATTAGGATATTTTAGCTTCCCTCTGTTTTTTTTAAAACACTGGTATTTACAGAGTAACCGCGTGACCCGTCAAAACCGCGGTCCACTAAAGTGTGCCCGATCAAAGCGCGTACGTGACGTCATCAGCAGCGTGACAAATAAAATTAAAAATAAATTAAATTAAAATAAAATTAAAGCAAGCCGATTCACATAAAGGTAAGGGTTAGGTTTAGGGTTAGGGTTAGGTTAAGGGTTAGGGTTAGGTTTAGGGTTAGGTTAAGGGTTAGCGTTAGGTTTAGCATTAGGTTAAGGGTTAGGTTTAGGTTAAGGGTTAGGCTTAGGGTTAGGTTTAGGGTTAGGTTTGGGGGGGTTAGGATAAGGTTTTCGCGTTAATTTTAAATTTACCGCTCACAGCGTGCCGTTTTCGTCGCGCTGTGATGACATCATGTACGTGCTTTCGTTGAGCGCGCTTTAATCTACCGTGGATTTGTGGTGGAACCGAGTAACAGAGTTGGAAGGGACCTTGGAGGTCTTCTAGTCCAGCCCCCTGCTCAAGCAGGAGACCCTATGCCATTTCAGACCAATGGCTGTCCAGTCTCTTCTTGAAAACCTCCAATGATGGAGCACCCACAACTTCTGGAGGCAAGTTGTGATCAGGCTGTTTCTAACACTGCGGCTTTCCCTTCAGCATGTCTGGGCCTAACAGCTCTTCGGAGTGGTCCATCGAAGGCCGCCGGCTGGTTCCTCTGATGCCCCGGTTGGTTCCACAAACGGCCTTCACCGTCACGGCCAACGCGGTGGCCAACGCCGCTCTCCAGCACAACGCCTCACTCCCTTCCCCTGCGGAAACGGGAAGCAAAGAAGGTGAGGGTAAGTGGCCTTTATCTTCTTACAGCTTGGGGATTGGGGAGATAACGTCTATGAGGGGTTCTCTGCATCTAGGTCGGGGGTCAGCAACCCGCAGCTCCGGAGCCGCACGCGGCTCTGTCACTCCTCTGCTGCGGCTCCCTGTCATTGCGGGCTCCACAATTTTTTCCCCCTGCAATTTGTTTTTATTTTTAAACATAAAAAAACCAACATAAAAAAATTCTCATCCAATACATACAGCCTGTCGTTTGGTTACAAGTGTTTTTGCATCCATATTCTCAATTACATTTACAATCACAGATTTTCCATCTGATATAACTAAATACCTCACTTTCATTGTACAACGTATATTCAATTACAATTAATATTTTTTTTCTCAATAAACCTAATTCCCTTCTTGATTGTCTGTTTAATAACAATGTACCTTTATTATGATTACATATCCTGATATGAAAGAGATTTACCAACCATTTATATTTGTATATCACTGTTTTCAATTATGTATAATCCCACCAATCATCTATCGAGTATGCTTGTGTTCATTATTGTCCTTATACATCATACATTCAAACAAAGATGTTATTCCTTCATTTTTCAACAAGGTATTCTAAATAGTCACTTCATATGTATACCAATTTTTAATTACTTCCTTATTAAAATTATTTATCAACAACAAGATATCTTTATAATATATTCTTAGGGTTATACATTATATCACCAATCCTCTATCAAGTATACATAAATTCATTGTTATCCTTATCCATTTTAAAACAAAAAGTTCTAAAGTATTCAATTCATATACGTATCAGCCTTTCATTGTATCGTTGTTAATCTATTTTACCGCATATTTATATTATCACCGGTGGGCTCCACAATTGATAGGGCAGCGATGGTGAACCTTTTTTGGCTCGCGTGCCATAAGTGGGGGGAGCGCAGCGGGGGTCTTGCATGGGTGTGCCGCACCCATAATGCAATGTGCAACCCCCCCCAGTGCGCATGCACGCACTACAGATGCGACCCCCCCATTTTTTGCATCCTTTTTTTGCCCTCCCCAGGCTCCAGAGGCTTTATAGGAGCCTGGGGAGGGCGAAAAAAGCCTCCCCACGCTCCGGAGGCTTCAGGGACCTTCAGAAGGCATCCCTGAATCCACCGGAGGGCAAAAAAAGACCCTACAAGCAAACCGGAAGTGACTTCCGGTTTGCTCGGAGGGTCGTTTTGAGCGCTCCGGAAGATTCAGCAACCTTCAGGAGACTTCTTTGAAGCCTCCGGAGCACTTAAAACGATCTTCCGAGCAAACCGGAAGTCCGTTCCCGAACTTCCTGTTTGCCCATAGGGCTGGTTTTTTGCGCTCCAGAGGCTTCAGGGAAGCTCATGAAGCCTCCGGGAGGGAGGGGGCTCTTTTCGCCCTCCCCTGGCTCCTATAAAGCCTCTGGAGCCTGGGGAGGGCGAAAAATGGCTTGAAAAAAGGGTGAACTCAGCTGGCCAGCGCTGCGTGCCCCGACAAATGGCTCCGTGTGCAACCTGTGGCATGTGTGCCATAGATTCGCCATCCCGGTGGTAGGGCTTTCGGTTAGGACAGGTAGAGGAAAAAGGACACCGTGCTAGGAAGAGACTCTATGGTGGGGGAACTGGACTTCCGGTCAGTTCCAAAATTGAATGGGGAGGCTTCCGGTTAGGCGTGGCACGACAAAACCGCGGTCCACTAAAGCGCGCCCGATTAAAGTGCGCACGTGACGTCATCAGCAGCGCGACAAATAAAATTAAAAATAAATTAAATTAAAATAAAATTAAAGCAAGCTGATTCACGTAAAGGTAAGGGTTAGGTTTAGGGTTAGGGTTAGGTTAAGGGTTAGGTTTAGGGTTACGTTAAGCGTTAGGGTTAGGTTTAGGGTTAGTGTTAGGTTTAGCGTTAGGTTAAGGGTTAGGTTTAGGGTTAGGTTAAGGGTTAGGCTTAGGCTTAGGTTTAGAGTTAGGTTTGGGGGGGTTAGGTTTAGATTTACGCGTTAATTTTAAGTTTACCGCTCACAGCGTGCTGTTTTCGTCGCGCTGTGATGACGTCACGTATGCGCTTTCGTCGAGCGCGCTTTAGTCTACTGCGGTTTTGTGGTGGAACCCCGGTTAGGACCTTTGTGGCTCTTTGAGTGTTTAAGGTTGCCGACCTCTGATCTAGGTCAACGTCATCCCTTTTTCAGGAGTCAACTGGGCTTTCTTTTGGTTTTCCTTGAAGACATTTCGCTCCTCATCCAAGGAGCTTCTTCAATTCTGACTCTCCTCCATCACTTTACCAGAACCTGAAGAAGCTTCTTGGGTGAGAAGCGAAACCTCTTCAAGGAAAAACAGTTCGATTGACTCTTGAAAAAGCAGGACCGGAAGGGAGAGAGTTTTCACATTGGGGTAGAACAAGCCTTGAATTGGGGATTAGCACCCTTTGAAGGCAGGGGGGGAAGGTCTTGTGTGACTCTGTCGGGCTCAAAAATGATTCGAGAAAGCAGAATCTATTTTGAAAACCCGACTAAAACGTGTCTTTTGACTTCCTCTCCAGTCGTGGTTTGTTACTCCTACACAACTACCACCTCTACGCCGACGTCCACTCCCGTACCAAGCGGTAGCATCGCAACGGTTAAGTCCCCCAGACCTGCCAGCCCGGCTTCCAACGTTGTCGTTCTCCCAAGCGGAAGTGCTGTTTACGTTAAAAGTAAGTGCGTTATCAGCCAAAGTGGAAGATCTTGGTTATGACCTCAAAGGAGACTGTTTCAATCCTGGTGCAGTTCTTGGAATGGTAAATTCAAGTATCTCATTTTTGAAGTTAGAATGCTTCTGGTACTCTTGGAAAAGATCGTTTCAAAGTGGCAGTTTAGAATGTTTTGATTGCACAGAGACCGTATTTTTCAGAGTATAAGATGCAGCCTGTACCGTTCCCGTGGTTCATCCATGAGGCCAATGTGGAGAAAAGACAGGACACGACCTTTCTCGGGATGGAGCGACCCAGATTGGGGGTCTGAGAGCCCCTTTTATTGAGATAGGACAAAGGCAGGAGGAGCAATAGCATGTGGTTAAAAACAGCCTGTAAAAGTACAATTTCTAATCTACTGCTCAGTCTATATATGGTCAAATCCTGGGCGTCATTGGTAGGGCACATCTCAGGATGTTATGTTATGAACTATCAGGATGTTATGGAGTTTTAGGAGTTTGTTTTCTCCTGTGTGGTTCAGCGTGGCTCTGCATGCCCTGGTATGAACTGGACCATGGGTGACCCACACCTACAAAAGGAACTATATTACAACAGCAGCCTTTTCCCCCCACAAGAAGAGGGTGAAAATCTGAGTGCATCTTATACCCTGAAGACAGCATTTTTGGCCTCCCGAAACCCCGCCCCCTTCGCAAAAATGGACATGCAGAGGGTTTGGGAGGCCTACAAAATCCTCTCTGGAGGCTGAGGAGGGCAGAAACGAGTGAAAAACGGGCCATTTTTTGCTCATTCTCCCCCCCAGCTCCCAGGAGCACTCTACAAGCCTCCCAAAGCCTATGCATGCTCTGTTTTTTGCAAAAAAACCAGGCTGTTATTTGCTCGTTTTTGCCCCCCCCCCCAGCCCCCAGAAACACTTTTACTAATAATGAGGCGGGCAGAGGGTTTGGGAGGCGGGCAGAGTGCAAAATCTTTTTTTAAAAAATTACCTCCTCAAAATCTTGGTGCGTCTTATACTCCGGTGCGTCTTATAGTTAAAAAAATACGGTAAATAGTCCTCGCTTAGCAACCACACTTGGAACTGGCAACTTGGTTGCTAAATGGACAATGACAGGACCCGGAGCGTGCTTATAATTTTACTTCAGCTTTCTGTTTCCCTCCGTCCCCCACCCTTTGGAATACACACTCCAGTACTGGGATAATAAGTGTTAGGTAAGCTCCCCGTTGGGAGAGCGAGTGCGTTCAGAGAAGTGTTGTGAGAGTTGTGTTGGAGAACACACAAACCAGCATACAGAGACACTGCAGTTTAAATAGGCTTTTACTTTCATGGAAACAGAGGTATCAGAGTCCATCAAACAGTCCAAGTCATACACGGATAAGACATTCAGTCATCAACGTCTTTCAGTTAAGGGATAATCCAAATAACATAGTCCATAATCATACAAACAGTCCGGTACACAAAGTTTGCTAGCAGTTGCAAAACTTACAATAGCTCACGCTGATCACTATACGGCACTTCTAACAGCCAGCTTCCAAACACTCAGATCAGATCAGCATCTAACAGTGATTCTGGCTCCATCTTATGGCCGATTGAGGAAACAGCAACCAATCACATTTACAGCATGATTTAAAGACACAGGTACAGCATTGTTACATGATTTTTATATTGCCAACCCAACCGTTAGATTATATTCCTAACAATAAGTAAGAAGGGAATCAATGTTTACATTCCCTGGAGAGGAAGGGATTATAGGAGAGTAAGCAGAAACACAATGTAGAATATACAAGTGGTCCTGACTTACAACAATTCATTTAGTGACCATGCAAAGTTACAACGGCACTGAAAAAAGAGACTTGTGACCACTTTCTACACTCATGACCATTGCAGTATCCCCATGTGATGAAAATTCAGACGCTTGGCAACTGACTTGTACTTATGACGGTTACTGTATCATGTGATTCCCTTCTGCGACCTTCTGACAAGCAAATTCAATGGGGAAGCCAGATTTGTTTAACAGTTGCGCTACTTACTTAACAACTGCAGTGTTTCACTTAAAAACTGGCCAGAAAGGTTGTAAAATGGGGCAAAACCCACGTAACAAATGTGTCACTTAACCCCAGAAACTTTGGGCTCAAGAGCCGAGGTGGCGCAGTGGTTAGAGTGCAGCACTGCAGGCTACTTCAGCTGACTGCAGTTCTGCAGTTCGGCGGTTCAAATCTCACCGGCTCAAAGGTTGACTCAGCCTTCCATCCTTCCGAGGTGGGTGAAATGAGGACCCAGACTGTGGGGGCAATGCTGACTCGGTAAACCGCTTAGAGAGGGCTGAAAGCCCTATGAAGCAGTATATAAGTTGAACTGCTATTGCTATTGCTAATTGTGGTCCTATGTGAGCACTACCCGTACCCATTGAAAGGAATGTAACCACACTAGCTGTTTGTCTCATGTGCTGGCTGGGAGCCTAGAGCGGCTTAGAAAACCAATAAAATCCAAAGATGTGACACTGATTAAAGTCTTGTCAGTTATAGGCAGCAGCTTGGAGCTAGCTAATTAAGGTGTAGAGTTGGCTTTCTTAACTTACGATTGACACCTATTGTGGAAATACTGGGAAGCCAACAAAATCCAAGGATGTGGCTCTGATTAAAGTCTTGTCAGTCACAGGCAGCAGTTTGCAGTGGACTAATTAAGGTGTAGGGCTGGGCTTGTCAACTTGTGGTTGGCACCTATTATGGAAGTGCTCTGGAAAAAAAAATCAGCTAAAGAAGAGATCAGTTGCTTAACAATCCCTTCGCTTTTTCCATTAAACCCAAAAGAAAAGTATCTGGTTTTCTTTCTATATTCACTTTAAGAATGTTCTGTATCAAGAGATGAATCCTATTCCAATATTTCTTTGCTTTATCACACTTCCATCCTAAATGATAAAAACATATATAACTCAATAGCAGAGTTGGAAGGGACCTTAGAGGTCTTCTAGTCCAACCCCCTGCCTAGGCAGGAAACCCTATACCATTTCAGACAAATGGCTATCCAACATCTTCTTAAAGACTTCCAGTTTTGAGGCATTCACAACTTCTGGAGGCAACTTCTGTTCCACTGATTAATTGTTCTCACTGTCAGGAAATTTCTCCTCCATTCTAAGTTGCTTCTCTCCTTGATTAGTTTCCATCTGTTGTTTCTTGTCCTGCCCTCAGGTGCTTTGGAGAATAGCTTGACTCCCTCTTCTTTGTGGCAACCCTTGAGATATTGGAAGGCTGCTATCATGTCTCCCCTAGTCCTTCTTTTCATTAAACTAGACCTACCCAGTTCCTGCAACCGTTCTTCATATGTTTGAGCCTCCAGTCCCCTAATCCTCTTTGTTGCTCTTCTCTGCACTCTTTCCAGAGTCTCCACATCTTTTCTACATCAAGGTGACCAAAACTGAATGCAGTATTCAGAATGCAAGATAAAATGATAAAACCCTTCTCTACGTTTACATTTCCAACGTTCATTTGAAATACCTTTATGCATTCTTGACAACTTATCTGGCGTTAAATGCCAACCATACATCATCTTATAGAAATTTTCCTTTAAATTATAGTTGAATGTAAATTTTAAACCTTGATTCCACATATTCTCCCACGCTATGCAAGCAACACATTATATCCAAAGTTCCTTGCCCACTGAATCATACAATGCTTTGACTTGTTCATTTTCCAGATTTAAATTCAATAGCACTTTATGGTAAAGGTAAAAGTTCCCCTTGCACATACGTGCTAGTCATTCCCAACTCTAGGGGGCGGTGCTCATCTCTGTTTCAGAGCCAGCGCTGTCCGAAGACATCTCTGTGGTCATGTGGCCAGCATGACCAAATGCCGAAGGCGCACGGAACGCTGTTCCCTTCCCACCAAAGGTGGTTCCTATTTTTCTACTTGCCTTTTGTTTTCAAATTTTTTATTTTTAAACATTAAAAAAAAAAAAATTCTCGTCCATTACATACAGCCTGTCGTTTGGTTACAAGTGTTTTTGCATCCATATTCTCAATTACATATACAATCACAGATTTTCCATCTAATATAACTAAATACCTCACTTTCATTGTACAACGTATATTCAATTACGATTAATATTTTTTTCAATAAACCTAATTCCCTTACATTCTTGATTGTTGAATAACTATATGCCTTTATATAATCACTTACCTCATTCTGAATATTTTTATAATATAAAAAAATTACCGCCTATTTATATTTATGTATCACTATTTTCGGTTCCACCACAATATCGCGAAGCCCTTCGGCGCGGAGACATAAGCGCGAAGGTCTAATCCGCGCTGTCAGAATCGCTGAAGCGAAATCGACCATAGCGCGGAGACATAAGGGCTTAGGGCAAATCCGCGCCTTTCCATACAATCTATTAGCAAAATGGGACACTAGCGCGCCGTCATCACGCAGGCGCAATCGCGCTAACATGTTGCAGCTGTCAAAGCTGTCAAATGTCAAAGAATCGCGCGCGCGTTGCAAAGCTGTCAAATGTCAAATAATTGCGCGCGCGTTGCAAAGCTGTCAAAGGATTCAAACCATCGCGCGCTGTCAAACCTTCGCGTGCACGTTGCAACTGTCAAAGCTGTCAAATGGCAAACCATCGCGTGGAACTTATTTACTGACATAATAAACTGATTTATTGATTCTGTATATTTACTGACATAATATGCTTCTACTGCTGACTTGCTGACTGTTTATCTTATTTACTGACATAATAAACTGATTTATTTATTCTGTAATCGATATCTTTATTCCATTTGATGCAACAAAATAAACTTTTAGTACTACATTTTACTGTCTGTAATTGATATCTTTATTCCCTAACCCTTAACCTAATCCTAAACCTAATCCTAAACCCCTAACCCTAATCCTAAACCCCTAATCCTAATCCTAAACCTAATCCTAACCCTAAACCCCTAAACCTAACCCTACACCTAATCCTAAACCTAATCCTAAACCCCTAACCCTAATCCTAACCCTAAACCTAATCCTAATCCTAAACCTAATCCTAAACCTAATCCTAAACCTAAACTCCTAAACCTAACCCTAATCCTAAACCTAACCCTACACCTAATCCTAACCCTAACCCTAACCCTAAACCTAGGGATTCGAACCGTTGAACTGCTGTCCTTTCGGATCGACAAGCTCAGGGTCTTAGCTACTGAGCCACCGCGTCCCCCTTTTATATGTCATAACTTTATAGACTATGGCAATCATATGCTCATCACTAACCACACAGTAAAATGTCCCAATTGATTCGAATGGAGTGAGAACGCCCAAAATCTGTGCTTTTCGTTGCAGGCGTCAGTTGTTCGGACGAGGACGAGAAGCCCCGCAAGAGACGCCGCACCAACTCCTCCAGCTCCTCCCCGGTGCTCCTGAAAGAGGTCCCCAAAGCCATCCCACCGGTCACCAAGACCATCACGGTGCCCGTGGGGGGCAGCCCCAAGATGAGCAGCATCATGCAAAGCATTGCCAACTCCCTGCCGCCCCACATGTCTCCCGTGAAGATCACCTTCACCAAGCCCTCCTCCACTCAAACCACCAACACCAACACCCAGAAGGTCCGAGGTGGCATCGGGGTGGTTTGGGGTGGAAAGCTTCTCCCACTCTTATCAAAGAGTTTGGATAGGGGTCGGAAACCTGCAGGTCTGGAGCTGCATGTGGCTCTGGAGCCGCATGCGGCTCTTTCATCCTTCTGCTGTGGCTCCCTGTCACTGCCTGGGGCCACAATTTTGAGAGGACCTTCTGGGGGTGGGGGAGCACGTTACGCCAGGAGGAGACTCTCTGGCAATGGGCGGGTTTTCCGGTCAGCTCCACAATTGATAGGGCTTTTGGTTAGGACAGGTAGAGGAAAAAGGATGCCGTGCTAGGAGGAGACTCTATGATGGGGAAACCGGACTTCCGGTTGGCAGAGGAAAAAGGACTCCATGCTAGGAGGAGACTCTATGGTGCGGGAACCGGACTTCCGGTCGGCTCCAGAATTGAATGGGGGACTTCCGGTTAGGACTTTTGTGGCTCTTGGAGTGTTTAAGGTTGCCGACCCCTGGGTTTGGGTTAAAGCAGAGGTCCCCGACCCCCGTGCTGAGCAATGGAACTAGTCTGCAGCATGCAAAAAACTGGGCCGTGCAAGCAAACCAAGTCCATTAAAGTCCACTAATTTCCAGCAGTCACTGAATGAATGGTTGTAAGTTGAGGACTCCCTGTATTTTTTAGGACTGTCACAGTACTCTTCAACATCTTCATCAATGATTTGGATGAGGGAATAAATGGGGAACTCGTCAAATTTGCAGATGACACCAAGCTGGCAGGAATAGCCAACACTCCAGAAGACTTAAGGCTTAAGATACAGAAGGATCTTGACAAACTTGAACATTGGACACTAGCTAATAAAATGAAATTCAATGGTGAAAAGAGTAAGGTTCTACAAAAACCAAATGCACAGGTACAGGATAGGTGGTACCTTGCTCAACAGTAGTAACTGTGAGAGGGATCTTGGAGTCCTAGTGGACAACCATTTAAATAGGAGCCAGCCGCGTGCAGCAGCTGCCAAAAAAGCCAACACAGTTCTAGCCTGCATAAACGGGGATAGAATCAAGATCACGTGAAGTGTTAATACCACTTTACAAAGCCTTGGTAAGGCCACCCTTGGAATACGGCATCCAGTTTTGGTCACCACGATGTAGAAAAGATGTGGAGACTCTAGAAAGAGGGCAGAGAAGAGCAGCAAAGAGGATTAGGGGACTGGAGACTAAAACATATGAAGAACGGTTGCAGGAACTGGGTATGTCTGGTTTAATGAAAAGAAGGACTAGGGGAGATATGATAGAAATGTTCCAATATCTCAGGGGTTGCCACAAAGAAGAGGGAGTCAAACTATTCTCCAAGGCACCTGAGGGTAGAACAAGAAGCAATGGGTGGAAACTAATCAAGGAGAGAAGCAACTTAGAACTGAGGAGAAATTTCCTGACAGTTCGAACAATTAGTCAGTGGAACAGAAGTTGCCTCCAGAAGTTGTGAATGCCCCAACACTGGGAGTCTTTAAGAAGATGTCAGATAGCCATTTGTCTGAAACGGTATAGGGTTTCCTGGCTAGGCAGGGGGTTGGACTAGAAGACCTCCAAGGTCCCTTCAAACTCTGCTATTGTATTGTATTGTCCTGGAAACACAAATAGGAAAACGGTCGTATTCAACTGTTGTCCAAAGTGTCTCATTGTCCTTTTCTAGGTCATCATCGTGACCACCTCACCCAGCTCCACGTTCGTCCCCAACATCCTCTCCAAATCCCACAACTACGCAGCCGTCACCAAACTCGTCCCGACGTCGGTGATAGCGTCCACCACCCAGAAGCAGCCCGTGGTCATTACGGCTTCCCAGTCCTCCCTGCTTAACCACAGCACCAGCCCCACCACAACCAGCCTCGCCGCAGGGAGCTGTTCCACGCCTTCTTCCACGCCCAGCACCGTTGCGGTGACCACCGTGGTGTCCTCCACGCCCTCCGTGGTTATGTCGACGGTGGCGCAGGGTAAGAGACTGGCTGATTGGGGTAAGAATGGAAAGTCCTATCGCTTAATGCAGGGGTCCCCAACTCCTGGGCCCTTGCCCACTGCCGGGCTGTAGCCTGTTCAAACTCAGACCACGGGAGAGGAGGGCAAATGCGCGCACATGGAGGGTGCTTACGGTCATGCGTGGTGCTCCCCTGGCACACGCCGGAGGTGCCCTCCACCCAAGGGCCAAATCATGAAGCAGACTCCTTGTCCCGACAAAACGCCTTTTTAATTAAGCAAATGTGAATTCCTCTCGTGCACATCCAGCAAAGTCGCAGCCAACAGTCTTTCATGAGATTTCACAACCACAGACCTTTATCAGGCTTGGAGAGCTGCCAGGCCGATATCTTCTAAACGCCACGCTGTAGCAGCAATTACTTGGCAAAGAAGTCAGGAACAGATCTTCACTCTGATGAATGGAACTCCTGCAAACTCCACTCCCCTTTTGCTCCTCTTCTTTCCTCTGGGAGGGGCCATTCACCGTCCACCTGTGCCTTTACTCCTGAGTCGACCCCCTGTTCCTTAGCTGTTTCCTTCTCCTGGCAGCTCTGCGCATGCATACACTGGGAACAGGCTCCAGCTGTTCTTCTGCCCCACTGATCTCCAACTCTGAAGGCAGCTGATAACTGGCATACGGCTCTGGCCCCCTCTCTGCCTCCGACACAGAGCCTTCCTCAGAGCCCTCCCCAGACTCCAGGACTGGCCCATCTTCCTCCCCAACCTCCTCACTGTCCGACTCTGCTTCCAGCTCTGTTGGCAGCAGACTGTGGACCACAATATACTGGAACACTGCTATCATGTCCGTCCGTCCGTCCCCCCCAGTCCTTCTTTTCTGTAGATTTATCCAAACCCAAACCCTGCAACCGTTCTTCATATGTTTTAGTCTCCAGGCCTTTAATCACCTTCGTTGCTCTTCTCTGCACTTTCTCCAAAGTCTCAACATCTTTTTTGTAACGCGGCAACCAAAACTGGGCGTGGGATTCCAGGTGTGGCTTTACTGAGGCTTTGTCAAGCGGTACTAATCTAATAAAGGAGGAACGCGGTAGCTCAGTGGCTAAGAAGCTGAGCTTGCCGATCAGAAAGTTCGGCAGTTAAGCAGTTCGAATCTCTAGCGCCCACGATAGATAGATAGATAGATAGATAGATAGATAGATAGATAGATAGATAGATAGATAGACAGACAGACAGACAGACAGACAGACAGACAGACAGACAGACAGACATAGATATGGAGAGAGAGAGATAGAATTTGGATAGATAGATAGATAGATAGATAGATAGATAGATAGATAGATAGATAGATAGATGATAGATAGATAGATAGATAGATAGATAGATAGATAGATAGATAGATAGATATGGATAGATATGGATATCTATAGGAACATGGTGGCTCAGTGGCTATGGCGCTTAGCTTGTCGATCAGAAAGGTCGGCAGTTCAGCAGTTCGAATCTCTAGCGCCCACGATAGATAGATAGATAGATAGATAGATAGATAGATAGATAGATAGATAGATAGATATGGATAGATATGGATAGATATGGATAGATATAGATATCTATAGGAACATGGTGGCTCAGTGGCTATGGCGCTGAGCTTGTCGATCAGAAAGGCTGGCTGTTTGGCAGTTCGAATCCCCAGCGCCACGTAATGGAGTGAGCTCCCGTGACTTGTCCCAGCTTCTGCCAACCTAGCAGTTCGAAAGCAGGTAAAAATGCAAGTAGAAAAATAGGAACCACCTTTGGTGGGAAGGGAACAGCGTTCCGTGTGCCTTTGGGCATTGAGTCATGCTGGCCACATGACCACGGAGACATCTTCGGACAGTGCTGGCTCTTCGGCTATGAAACGGAGATGAGCACCGCCCCCTAGAGACGGGAACGACTGGCATGTATGTGCGAGGGGAAAGTTTTACCTTTGCCTAATATAACAAAATAAGAACGTGGTTTTGATTCTATGTTTACACAACGGTGATTGGGTTAGCTTTCTTTTGGCTGATGAAATTGGGGGAGGCGCCCACCCTACCATCATCATCCTCTCTTCCAGGGGTCTGCACCTCAGCGATCAAGGTGGCCGCCGCCCGGCTACCATCTCCGAAAAGCCTGATGGGGACGCCCAGCCAGATCCTCGCCCAGTTCCCCAAACAGCAGCTGACGTCCGCTTCTCCGGCCGCCCCGCCTCCCCCCCAGGCGCCCCCAGTACCCCAGCAGTCCCCTCTGACCCCCCACATTAAGCCCACCATCCAGATCAAGCAAGAATCAGGTATTGTACAACGGGGGTTGTATCGTCCCGACGATGGGGGGTGGTGGTGGAGGATAGATGGAGGGTAGTCCTCGACTTACGGCCACACTGGAGCCCCAAACGTCCGTCGCTAAGCCAAGTTAAAGTGAGCTTTGTCCCGTTTTACGACCTTCCCTTCTGCAACTTGGTAAAGGAGTCGCTGCAGTGGTGAAGTTAGGAATGGGGTGTGTGTGTATGAAGCGAATCTGGCTCCCCCCCCCCCCCAATTGGCTTCGCTTGTTGGAAGGTCGCAAAAGGGGAATCGTGTGACTCCTCCTCTTCCCCCCCCCCCGTTTCCTGGGACACTGCAACCGTCGTCAGTACATGCCAGTGGCCAAAGAGTCTGGATTTTGGTCCTCTGGGGATGCTGCAATGGTCGTAAGTGTTCAAAAAGGTCAGTTTTTCAGTCCCTTGGCAGCTTTGAATGTCCACTGAACAAAGGGTTGTAAGTCGAGGACTTCTCTGTACTTCAATAATCTCTGAATGTTAATGTTTTGTCAACCTGCTCTAGAATCCCGGCTGTGTCCTTAATTTTCTCTAATTTTCTGTCCTCTCTCCCTCCCTCCTTCCTTTCATTCTTCCATCCTTCTTTCTTCCCATCCTCCCTCCCCCCATCCTCCCTCCCCTTCCTTCCTTCCTTCCTTCCTTCCTTCCTTCCTCCCTCCCTCCCTCTCCCCTCTTTCCTTCCATCCTTCCTTCTTTCTTTCCTCCTTCCCCCTTCATTTCTTCCTTCCTCCCTCTTCCCCCTTCCTCTTCTCCATACTCTCTTCCCTCTCTCCCTTTCCCTTCCTTCTTTCCTCCCTCCCCTCCTCCCCTTCCTCCCTCCCTTCCTCTCTCCTTTCTTCTTCCTTCCTTCCTTCCTTCCTTCCCTTTCTCTTCTCTATACTCTCTTCCCTCCCCTCCTTCCCTTCCTCTCTCCCTTTCTTCCCCTCTCCTTTCCTCTTCTTTCCTTCCTCCCCTTCCTCTTTTCCATACTCTCTGCCCTCCCCTCCCTCTCTCCCTTCCTTCTTTCCTCCCTTCCCTTTTTCCCCTCCCCTCTTTTCTTCATACTCTCTTCCCTTCCCTCCTCTCTTTTCCTTCCCCTCTCCTTTCTTCTTCCTTCCTTCCTTCCTTCCTTCCCACCTTCCTTCCTTCTTTCCTTCCTCCCCTTCCTCTTCTCCATACTCTCTTCCCTCTCTCCCTTTCCCTTCCTTCCTTCTTTCCTCCCTTCCTCCCCTCCCTCTCTTCTTCATACTCTCTTCCCTCCCCTCCTTCCCTTCCCTCTCTCCTTTCCTTCCCCTCTCCTTCCTTCTTCCTTCCTTCCCCCCTCCCTCCCTATATTTGCCCTGCCACCCCGTTTCAACGTCTCCTCCCCAGGTGTCAAAATCATCACCCAGCAGGTGCAGCCGAGCAAAATCCTTCCCAAGCCTGTCACGGCGACACTGCCCAGCAGTAGCAACTCTCCCATCATGGTGGTGAGCAGCAATGGGACCATCATGACCACCAAGCTGGTCACGGCTCCCGCTGGTGAGTCCACCTCTCCATCCCAGCCAGTTTCCATGCCGGGCGGAAGAAGTGGGAGGTGGTCTCTTCCACTGGGGGGGCAGCAGGGCTCTTAGTGACAGCCTGCCAACTCACGAACTGATCTTCACGGGGCACGGGAACTGATCTTCACGGGATCGACTTCTATCTCTTTATTTAAAAAAAAAACAGGCCAGTTTGCAACCCCATTACATATAGTCCTTGACTTATGGCCACAATTGGGACCACAACTTCCATTGCTAAGAAAGGTGGTTGTTAAGTGAGCTACGTCTAGCCGTCTTTCGTGCCTAAGGCGGGACTAGAACTCACCATCTCCTGATGACCGGCCCAAAGTCACCCAACCAGCTTTCAAACCTAAGGCGGGACTAGAACTCACTGAATCCTGATGATTGGCCCAAGTCATCCAGCATCCGTCCCACCATGTGTAAGGCGGGACTAGAACTTATCGTCTCCTGGTGATTGGCCGAAAGTCACCCAGTCAGCTTTCATGCCTAAGGCGGGATTAATACTTACTCCGTTGTGGTGATTGGCCCAAAGTCACCCAGATGGCTTTCGTGCCTAAGGCGGGACTAGAAGTCACTGTCTCCTGGTGATTGGCCCAAAATCACCCAACTGGCTTTCGTGCCTAAGGCGGGACTAGAACTCACCATCTCCTGGTGATTGGCCCAAAGTAACCCAACTGGCTTTCGTGCCTAAGGCGGGACTAGAACTCACTGTCTCCTGGTGATTGGCCCAAAGTCACCCAGCTGGCTTCCATGCCTAAGGCAGGACTAGAACTCACTGTCTCCTGGTGATTGGCCCAAAGTCACCCAACTGGCTTTTGTGCCTAAGGCGGGACTAGAAGTCACCGTCTCCTGGTGATTGGCCCAAAGTCACCCAACTGGCTTTCGTGCCTAAGGCGGGACTAGAACTCACTGTCTCCTGGTGATTGGCCCAAAGTCACCCACCTGGCTTTCATGCCTAAGGCAGGACTAGAACTCACCCATCTCCCAGTATCTAGAGTGGTGCTTTAACCACTGGACCAAACTGGACAATTATGAAAGTTCTCTTCTGCAGCCCACATTGACGAAGGACCTACCATAGTTGGGACTTTGGCTTACTGAGGAATTCTGGGAGTTGAAGTCCACAAGTCTTAACAGTTGCCAAGTCGTGAATCCCCTGGGCTACCTGAATTGCTTAGCTTGGAAAGAAAACACAATCCTCCAGGATTGGGCGGCCAATAAATCCATTAAATAATAATAATAATAATAATTTGCAATTTTTAGCCACTCCCTTCTCCTCCTCTTCCCACATGTCACGCAAATCAAACCATAAACGGATATCTTACTCTGTTCCCTCCCCCCTTTTTTCCCCCCCGTCTTAAAACAGGGACTCAAGCGACTTACACCCGTCCGACTGTGAGCCCTTCTATAGGGGCACGGGTGACGGGCACGCCTGGCGCAGCCACCTACGTGAAAACCACTAGCGGTAGCATCATCACGGTCGTCCCGAAATCGCTCGCCACGCTGGGAGGCAAGATCATCAGCAGCAACCTTGTTTCTGGTAAGTAGGCACATGCCACTTTTAATTGGAAACCAAATCAGGGGGAGAAAAAAACCCCCTGAGATTTAGAGAGATGTAGATTCCTGCACCCAAATAATCTGCTGAAAGATTATTTGCCTCAATCGTCACTGAAAGATTTTAAAAGATTTCTGGTTGAGTTTATACCTTGTGATCAAAATGGTTCTTTTTTTTAACCTGAGACAAATTAGTAACAACGTTAGCATGAATTTTGGATTCCTTGTGAAATACATAGTGAAAAACAATTAGCACTAATTTTGGGGGGGGATGGCCAGAAAGTGTTTGATAATGTAAATTGCCAATTTATGTTGCAACAATTAAAATGGATGGACTTTGGTCAATAGCAATAGCAATAGCAGTTAGACTTATATACCGCTTCATAGGGCTTTCAGCCCTCTCTAAGCGGTTTACAGAGTCAGCATATCGCCCCCACAGTCTGGGTCCTCATTTCACCCACCTCGGAAGGATGGAAGGCTGAGTCAACCCTGAGCCGGTGAGATTTGAACCGCTGAACTGTTGAACTAGCAGTCAGCTGAAGTGGCCTGCAGTACTGCACCCTAACCACTGCGCCACCTCGGAAGAATTTATAAATACGATGAAGGCAGAAAATTTTAATATAAAAAAAGGAACAAGACAAGGCTGTCCACTATCTCCATTACTATCCATATTAACACTAGAAGTCCTAACTAGAAGTATTTGACAAGATCCACAGGCCACTTTTAATTGAAAACCAATCAGGAAAAAAGAAACCCTGAAATTTAGAGATTATTTTGCTGCAAGTTTCCTCTTTCAGCCATAATAGACCCCAAAGGAAGGTAGTAGAAACCACTGAGTGCTGTAGTGATGGAGGACTAGAAATGGGACGAAGGAATAGAAAGGGGGACTCATCAAATTTGCAGGCGACACTAAGCTGGCAGGAATTGCCAACACCCCAGAAGACACACTCGGGATCCAAAAAGATCTTGACAGACTTGAACAACGGGCCCTATCCAACCAAATGTAGATAAAAATAAGGTTTTACATTTAGGCAAGGAAATATGATGCCTTGGGAAAGCCACACTTGGAATCCTGCATTCAGTTTTGGTCACCACGATGTAGAAAAGATGTGGAGACTCTGGAAAGAGTGCAGAGAAGAGCAACAAAGAGAATTAGGGGACTGGAGACTAAAACATATGAGGAACAGTTGCAGGAATTTTGGGTATGTCTAGTTTAATGAAAGTTACTACCGACTTGTCCGAACCGGTAGAAACTAATCAAGGAGAGAAGCAACTTAGAATGGAGGAGAAATTTCCTGACAGTGAGTACAATTAGCCAGTGGAACAGAAGTTGCCTCCAGAAGTTGTGAATGCCCCAACACTGGAAGTCTTTAAGAAGATGCTGGATAGCCATTTGTCTGAAACGGTATAGGGTTTCCTGCCTAGGCAGGGGGTTGGACTAGAAGACCTCCAAGGTCCCTTCCAACTCTGCTATTGTATTGTATTGTATTATAAGGACTAGGGGAGACATGATAGTAATCTTCCGATATCTCAGGGATTGCCACAAAGAAGAGGGAGTCAAGCTATTCTCCAAGGCACCTGAGGGTAGAACAAGAAGCAATGGGTGGAAACTAATCAAGGAGAGAAGCAACTTAGAACTGAGGAGAAATTTCTTGATATTTAGAACAATTAACCAGTGGAACAGCTTGCCTCCAGAAGTTGTGGGTGCTTCATCACTGGAGGTTTTCAAGAAGAGATTGGACAGTCACCTGGCTGAAATGGGATAGGGTCTCCTGTTTGAGCAGGGGGTTGGACTAGAAGACCTCCAAGGTCCCTTCCAACTCTGCTATTGTATTTTTAAAAAAATATATACAGTATATAACAGAAGTGAGTATACCCTTCTCACATTTTGTAAATATTTAAGTATATCTTTTCACTTGATAACCCTGAAGAAATGACACTTGGCATAAATGTAAAGTAGTGAGTAGCAATAGCAATAGCAGTTAGACTTATATACCGCTTCATAGGGCTTTCAGCCCTCTCTAAGCGGTTTACAGAGTCAGCATATTGCCCCCAACAACAATCCGGGTCCTCATTTTACCCACCTCGGAAGGATGGAAGGCTGAGTCAACCTTGAGCCGGTGAGATTTGAACAGCCGAACTGCAGAACTGCAGTCAGCTGAAGTAGCCTGCAGTGCTGCATTTAACCACTGCGCCACCTCGGCTCTCTTACACAGCTTGAATAACAGTGTCAATGTGCTGTCCCCTCAAAATAAGGCAACAGGCAGCCATTAATGTCTTAAACTGCGGGCAACAAAAGTGAGTACACCCCTAAGTGATAATGTTCGAAAGAGATACTTAAATATTTACAAAACACTCCTGTGATATACTGTAGGTACAGGCTAGGTGACACTTGGCTTAATGTGGGTAACTGTGAAAGGGATTTTGGAATCCTAGTGGACAACCATTTAAATAGGAGCCAGCCGTGTGCAGCAGCTGCCAAAAAAGCCAACACAGTTCTAGGCTGCATCAACAGAGGGAGAGAATCAAGATCACGTGAAGCGTTAATATCACTTTATAAGGCCTTGGAAAGGCCACACTTGGAATACGGCATCCAGTTCTGGTCGCCACGATGTAGAAAAGATGTGGAGACTCTAGAACAGAGGTGTCAAACACACAACGTCATTGAGGGCTGTTGTATTTGACCTTGGGGGGTGGGGGAAGCATAGCCAGGGTGGGCGTGGCCAGCTCGACATCTGTTTTCGGCCGCGACAGCCTCCATCCTTCCGCCAGCGAAAACGGAGCTTGATGTTGCAAGGCGTGCCAGATGTTTTAACAGGAACTTCCCACCCTAAGTTCCTGAGCAAATGACACTTGTCTGTAAATCAACCTATTTTATTTTCATTTTTCTTTAAGGTAACTCCTTGATGAAGACGTATTTTCAGCAAAAAGGTACCCAGCGATGCGCTAGTTAGTGGGAAAAGGGGAAAAAAAGAGGAAGGGGAGAAGGAAGGAGAAAGGGAAGAGAACAGAAAGGGAGGGAAGGAAAGAACGGGGAGAAGGAGGAAAGAAGAGAATGCAAAAGCGAGAAGGGAAGGAAGGAAGGGGAGAAGGAGGAAGGGGAAATGAGAGAGGAAGACGAGGAAGGAGAAGGAGAAAGGAAAGAAAAAAATAGCAATAGCTCTTAGACTTATATACCGCTTCACAGTGCTTTATAGCCCTCTCTTAAGAGTCAGCCTCTTGCCCCCAACCATCGGTCCTCATTTTACCCACCTCGGAAGGACCGAAGGCTGAGTTAACCTTGAGCCGGTCAGGATCGAACTCCTGGCGGTGGGCAGAATCAGCCTGCAATACTGCACTCTAACCACTGCACCACCAGGGCTCCTACGCAGCCACGTTTTCTGGGGCGAAATCAAAGGGGTCTTTAGGCAGTTTGCATCCCTCCCTTGCCCTCAATGGGGAAGGGGTTCTGGGGTCTCATTGATGATTTCCTCATCTCCACATTAAAGTTTAGTCAGGGTTCTCACATGTGATTGCCCCGCTACAGGTGGTCCTCGACTTACGACCATTCTTTAAGGGATCCTTCGAAGTTACAATAGCACTGAACAAAGTGACTTGCAGCCAGTTTTCATACTTAACGACCGTTGCAGGGCACCCCCCCACGGTCAGGTGATCCAAATTCAGATAATTGATTATTTACTCGCCTTTACAAAGGCCGCAGTGTCCCCAGGTCACCTGATTCCCTTGGGTGACCTTCGCTGAACAGCCTTGTCACTAACTCAACCGCCTCTGTGGATTCGCTTAACTGTGACAAGACAGGTTGTAAAAAAACAGGGTGAAATTCACTCCACTACCATCTGTCGTAGTTCCATGTAATTCTCCCAACTACTTCGCTTGTATACGTGCGTGTGTGTGTGTGTGTGTGTGTGGTGTGTGTGAGAGAGAGAGAGAGAGAGAGAGAGAGGTATAGATACGTAGATGGATGGATGGATGGATGGATAGATATGGATAGATATAGATATGGATAGATATAGATATGGATAGATGATGGATGGATGGATAGATGGATAGATAGATATGGATAGATATGGATAGATATAGATATGGTAGATAGATAGATAGATAGATAGATAGATAGATAGATAGATAGATAGATAGATATGGATAGATATAGATATGGATAGATGATAGATGGATGGATAGATAGATATGAATAGATAGATATGGATAGATATGGATAGATATAGATATAGATATGGATAGATATAGATATGGATAGATATAGATATGGATAGATGATGGATGGATGGATGGATGGATGGATAGATGGATAGATAGATATGGATAGATATAGATAGATAGATAGATAGATAGATAGATAGATAGATAGATAGATAGATAGATAGATATGGATAGATATAGATATTAATTATGGATAGATATAGATATGGATAGATATAGATATGGATAGATATAGGTATGGATAGATGATAGATGGATGGATGATAGATAGATATGAATAGATAGATATGGATAGATATGGATAGATATAGATATGGATAGATGATGGATGGATGGATGGATAGATGGATAGATAGATATGGATAGATATGGATATGGATGGATAGATAGATAGATAGATAGATAGATAGATAGATAGATAGATAGATAGATAGAGATAGATAGATAGATAGATATGGATAGATATGGATAGATATAGATATGGATAGATGATAGATGGATGGATAGATAGATATGAATAGATAGATATGGATAGTTATAGATATAGATATGGATAGATATAGATATAGATATGGATAGATATAGATAGATAGATAGATAGATAGATAGATAGATAGATAGATAGATAGATAGATAGATAGGGATGGATAGATAGATAGATAGATGATAGATAGATAGATAGATAGATAGATAGATAGATAGATAGATAGATAGATAGATAAGAGTATAGGAACACGGTGGCTCAGTGGCTAAGGCGCTGAGCTTATCGATCAGAAGGGCTGGCTGTTTGGCAGTTCGAATCCCTAGCGCCGCGCAATGGAGTGAGCTCCCGTGACTTGTCCCAGCTTCTGCCAACCTAGCAGTTCAAAAGCACGTAAAAAACGCAAGTAGAAAAATAGGAACCACCTTTGGTGGGAAGGGAAAAGTGTTCTGTGCGCCTTTGGTGTTTAGTCCTGCCAGCCACATGACCATGGAGACGTCTTCGGAGAGCGCTGGCTCTTCTGCTTTGAAAGGGAGATGAGCACTGCCCCCTAGAGTCGGAAACGTCTAGCACATATGTGCGAAGGGAACCTTTAGCTTTACCTAGTTTGCTTAGTGATGGAAATTTGGGGATCCCATTATGGTCGTAAGTCGAGGACTCTCTGTAATGTGCAAGGGGATGAAGCCGTGAGGCATGGCTCCTCCTTCACATCCGTCACCTTTGCTGTTTTCCTTCCTCTCAAGGAACGACCACCAAGATCACCACTATCCCGGTGACGTCGAAGCCCAACGTCATTGTCGTGCAGAAAACTGCGGGAAAAGGCACCACCATCCAAGGACTTCCCGGGAAAAACGTGGTCACGACGTTGCTGAATGCGGGGGTAAGTCCACATCTGCCCGAGAACAGCAACCCCAACATCTGGTGGGCCCCTAAAAAGGACCTTGTGTGTTCAGGGGGTCTTAATTAGCCTTGTTTAAGGTTCTAGAAAGGAACACGGTGGCTCAGTGGCTAAGACACTGAGCTTGTCGATAGAAATGTCGGCAGTTCGGCGGTTGGAATCCCTAGCGCCGCGTAACGGAGTGAGCTCCCGTGACTTGTCCCAGCTTCTGCCAACCTAGCAGTTCGAAAGCAGGTAAAAAATGCCAGTAGACAAATAGGAACCACCTTTGGTGGGAAGGGAACAGCGTTCCATGCGCCTTCGAAGGCGTTGAGTCATGCCGGCCACATGACCACGGAGACGTCTTCGGACAGCGCTGGCTTTTCAGCTTTGAAACACAAATGAACACCGCCCCCTAGAGTTGGGAACGAGTAGCACAGATGTCCGAGGGGAACCTTTAGGGTTCTAGAGCAAGGGGTTTCAATTTTTTTTTCAAGCTACAGAATCTGCTTTTTAATTTTCAGCATTTCTGATCCAGAGGCAAAACTTTTACAGGTCTTTGACGTATGATTACAATTGGAATCAGAATTCCGATTGCTAGGCGAGGCTGCTGTTAATAGCAATAGCAGTTAGACTTATCTACTGCTTCATAGTACTGTTACAGCCGTCTCTAAGCGCTTTTCAGAGTCAGCATGTTGCCCCCAACAATCTGGGTCCTCATTTTACAGACCATTTTACAAACGGACGGGAGGGAGGGAGGGAGGGAGGAAGGGCAATAGGACTTAGACTTATATACCGCTTCACAGTGTTTGGAAGGAAGGAAGGGCAATAGGACTTAGACTTATATACCGCTTCACAGTGTTTGGAAGGAAGGAAGGGAGGGAGGGAGGGAGGGAGGAAGGAAGGAAGGGAGGAAGGGGAATAGCACTTAGACTTATATACCGCTTCACAGTGTTAGGAAGGGAGGAAGGGCAATAGGACTTAGACTTATATACCGCTTCACAGTGTTTGGAAGGAAGGAAGGGAGGGAGGGAGGAAGGAAGGAAGGAAGGAAGGGCAATAGTACTTAGACTTATATACCGCTTCACAGTGTTTTACAGGAAGGAAGGAAAGAAGGAAAGGCAATAGCACTTAGACTTATATGCCGCTTCACATTGCTTCTATAGCCTTCTGAGCAGTTTACAGAGTCAGCCTCTTGCCCCCAACTATCTGGGTCCTCATTTTATAAACGGGAGGGAGGAGGGAGGAACGTAGGAAGGAAGGAAGGGCAGTAGCACTTAGACTTATATACCGCTTCACAGTGTCTTACAGGAAGGAAGGAAGGAAGGAAGGAAGGAAGGAAGGAAGGAAGGAAGGAAGGAGAAGGAAGGAAGGAAGGAAGGAAGGAAGGGCAATAGACTTATATACCGCTTCACATTGCTTTTATAGCCCTCTGAATGGTTTACAGAGTTAGCCTCTTGCCCCCAACCATCTGGGTCCTCATTTTACTGACCTCAGAAGGATGAAAGATTGTTAAGTCAAGGACTCCCTATACTGGTAGAGAAGTAGCTGTATACCCTACCGGGTGTATTTAGTTTAAATCAAGTCGATTTAAATCACAATTTAAATCTCGATTTAAATCACTAGTAAAAAGGCTTGATTGAAATCAACTCGATTTAAACCATAATTTTTAAAGAGCAGCTGTTATCTCCATCCCGCAGCGGCTTCTCCTACGACCCGCTGTTGACTCCCAATATTGCGGAATCTACAGCCTCTCATGCTACGTAACTAAGCTCCATTTCATGCTGAATAAACTACATTATGAATGTATCTTCAGTAGAAAACTATCTTTAAGATACAGTTTTACTTCCAAAGCATTTTATTAAATGCTTTATTAAGGGAAGAAGGAGGGAGGGAGGGAGGGAGGGAGGAAGGAAGGGAGGAGGGAGGGAGGAAGGGAGGAAGGGAGGAAGGAAGGAAATAAAATAAATTTTATTTATTAAAATAAATGTGATAGAAATATAAAAAATCCCATTTTAATTTTAAAAAAGCATTCTAAATTTGAAAAAAAAACCTTGTTTTTTTAATATACATATATTTAAAATCATCAATTTTTATCCACCCTGATTCCCTAACCCTGGAAGTTTGCAGACCAAAATCCCGTAGGACATTAAATTGTTGTTCCTGTGGTTTTCAGGAGAGAAAACGATTCAAGGCGTCCCAGCTGGTGCCAAACCAGCTATCATCACTGCCACCCGGCCCATTACGAAAATGATCGTCACGCAGCCGAAAGGGATTGGCTCCGGCGTCCAGCCAGCAACCAAAATTATCCCCACCAAAATTGTATACGGACAGCAAGGGAAAACTCAGGTAAGCCTCTTTTCTTTTTCTTTTAAAGTCTTTGGATGAGCAAAGAATCAACCTCAAAGGTGGGTCCTTAATTTTCCCAAGAGGTTGCATGAGAAATATGAAGAACGACATTCTGTCATATGTGGTGGACGTGCCCCATCACAAGGAAGTACTGGTGCAAAATTCGGAAATGGTTGGAAGAAATCACTGAGTGAAAAATAGAACTCAAACCAGAAGCAATCTTATTAGGAACTACTAGGCCAAAAAAAATGGATAAACCATCTCAATACATAATCATACACACACTCACTGCAGCCAGGATTGCTTTCGCACAAAACTGGGGGGGGGGGGGGGAATCAACATACCCTCAGATGAAACTATAATCAGGAAAATACTCGAATGGCGCAGAAATGGATAAAATGACAATAGAACTAAAATAAAGAGAAGAATCGGACTTCTTTTTTGTTTTTAGATTTTTATTAATAAACATGTAAAATACACACACAAATGAGCCATAGGTGGCGCAGTGGTTAGAGTGCAGCACTGCAGGCTACTTCAGCTGACTGCAGTTCTGCAGTTCGCTGTTCAAATCTCACCGGCTCAAGGTTGACTCAGCCTTCCATCCTTCCGAGGTGGATAAAATGAGGACCCGAATTGTTGGGGGCGATATGCTGACTCTGTAAACCGCTTAGAGAGGCTGAAAGCCCTATGAAGCGGTATATAAGTCTAACTGCTATCACACACAGACACCCTAATTAGACGTACACCACATTTATATAATACAGTGCGAACAGGAACTTCCTGTTTTTTATCTTAGCAATCATCAATCGATATCGCTCACATTATATTATTTCCCCTTTATCGTATTTCATTTAGGTTTCACCATTCTTAACCCTCTTATTTTACTCATAACTATTATTTTTGAGTGTTGTTATATTCTTTCATTGCTTTTTGTTTCTTTCCTCCATCCACCTATACCATTTATCCCATGTCTGGTAGAATTCTGATTCTTCCTTTCCCTGTATTTCTTTCGTTAATTTATCCATTTCGGCACAGTCCAGAATCGGACTTCTATAAAGTATGGAATAAAATGTATAAGTGGCTAGAAGTCAGAAGCCAAAACAGAAAATAGAGAATATAAATATATGGCGATACAAATAATGAATATTATTATAAGTGTTAATAGTACATTTGCTACATTATAGGACAAGGTTAAAGCAATAGGAAGGCAATGCAGAAGGGAGAAATATAAAAGCTAAGCAGGAAAGCCGATTTAGAAAGCTGTAAAATTACTGTATGTTGTTATGTATGTTGTGTTTTGTTCCCCTTGTTATGTCTTCTTTATTGTTTATAAAGATTAAAACATTCAATAAAAATTATTTTAAAAAAAGAAAAAGAAATATCAAGAACGGTTGCAGGATTTGGGCTAGGCCAGTCTAGAGAAAAAAAGGACTAGGGGGGAGGAACACCAGAGCAATATTCCGGTATTTGAGGGGTTCCCCAAAAAAGTTTAACTGTTTAACTGTTTATTAAATTTATAGGCCGCCCAAATCCCGAAGGACTCCGGGCGGCTTACGGAAACAGAAATTAAGAGAAATTAAAAACAGATAAAAAACACGACAAATTTAAAAAGACACAACATGCACCCAATCTAAACGGGGCTGGACCTCAATCCAGAGGTCAACAGCCCCAGGCCTTAATAGCTTTCCGGAAGGCCATGAGAGTGGGTAGGGCCCGGATCTCTGGGGGTAGCTCATTCCATAGGGCCGGAGCGGCAACAGAGAAGGCCCTACTCCGAGGCGTCGCCAGCCGGCATTGTCCAGCTGATGGCACCTGGAGAAGGCCCATCCTGAGCGATCTTATTGGTCTTAGGGAGGTGTGCGGCAGAAGACGGTCTCGAAGATATCCGGGTCCTAAGCCATGTAGGGCTTTAAAGGTGATAACCAGCACCTTGAATCGTGCTCGGGAGACCAATAGGAAGCCAGTGCAGCTCGCGGAGGATAGGTGTAACATAGGTACACCTAGGTACACCCAGTATCGCTCGCACGGCTGCGTTCTGGACTAATTGCAGTCTCCGAACACTTTTCAGGGGCAGCCCCATGTAGAGCGCATTACAGTAATCCAGTCTTGAGGTGACGAGGGCGTGAGTGACTGTTTGCAGTGCCTCCCGGTCCAAATAGGGCCGCAACTGGTGCACCAGGCGAACCTGGGCAAAGGCCCCCCTGGTCACAGCCGACAGGGAGGAGTGGGGGGGGTCAAGCCCACAGAGGTTGTGGGAGCTTCATCCCTGGAAGCTTTCAAGGAGAGACGGGACTGCCATCGGTCAGAAAGGATGGCGAACCTATGGCAGAGTTGGCACGCAGAGCCCTCTCCGCTGGCAAACGAGTGGTCGCCCCAGCTCAGCTCCACCGCGCATGCGTCCGCCGCGCCTCCTGCTGGCTAGCTGATTTTTGGGTCTATGCCGCACATGCCCCTGCGGCCTGTTTTTGCTCCCAGGAGGATGCATGGAGTCCTACTAGGCCCAAAAGAGGGCATGATGCCCTTCCCATGGCCTGTTTTTGTTCCCAGGGGGATGCAGGGAGGCCTGCTAGGCCCAAAACGGGGCATGGGGGACACTGCAGGCCCCCCTGCGGCCTGTTTTTGCTCCCAGGAGGATGCAGCGAGGCATACTAGGCCCAAAATGAGGCAAGATGCCCTTCCATGGCCTGCTTTTGCTCCCAGGAGGCTGCAGGGAGGCCTACTAGGCCCAAAACAGGCCGTGGGGGACAGTGCAGGGCCCCCTGCGGCCTGTTTTGCTCCAGGAGGCTGCAGGGAGGCCTACTAGGCCCAAAACAGGGAATAAGGGAGGGGGTATCCTTTCCATGGCCTGTTTTTGCTCCCAGGAGGCTGCAGGGAGGCCTACTAGGCCAAAAACAGGGAATAAGGGAGGGGGTACCCTTTCATGGCCTGCTTTTGCTCCCAGGAGGCTGCAGGGAGGCCTACTAGGCCCAAAACAGGAATAAGGGAGGGGGTATCCTTTCATGGCCTGCTTTTGCTCCCAGGAGGCTGCAGGGAGGCCTACTAGGCCCAAAACGGGGAATAAGGGGGGGGGGGGGGGGCGGTACCCTTTCATGGCCTGCTTTTGCTCCCAGGAGGCTGCAGGGAGGCCTACTAGTAGCCCAAAACAGGGAATAAGGGAGGGGGTACCCTTTCATGGCCTGCTTTTGCTCCCAGGAGGCTGCACGGAGACCTACTAGGCCCAAAATGGGGAATAAGGGAGGAGGGGTACCATTTCATGGCCTGCTTTTGCTCCCAGGAGGCTGCAGGAGGCCTACTAGGCCCAAAATGGGGAAAAGGAGGGGGTACCCTTCCATGGCCTGCTTTTGCTCCCAGGAGGCTGCAGGGAGGCCTACTAGGCCAAAAACGGGGGGGGGAGGGGTTGCACGTGCATGGGTGGGGGAGCATAGAGGTGTTGCACATGCATGCATAGGGGGCTGGGCGCATGGGGGCGGCATGCTCGCATTGCATTATGGCTTTGGGAAAGACGTCCGGTGGGTTGTGACCCGTCAAGGCAGAACACTTTGCTTCCCTCGTAGGTCCTCATCAAACCCAAGCCAGTGACCTTCCAGGCCACGGTGGTCAGCGAGCAGGCGAGGCAGCTGGTGACGGAGACCCTCCAACAGGCCTCCCGCGTGGTGGAGACCAGCAACGCTTTCCTGCCAGAGGTGAAGGAAGAGCCCCTGGTGTACACCGACAGCAGTTCCTCCTCGGTGGAGTCCATCCAAAGTTCCCAAGGTGAACAGGGCAGAGGTTTGACTTAGGGAATCTATTGGGGGTTGATATTTGTTGGAGAACTCCTTTTTAAGGTTCCCTCGGAGCATTTTTCTCAGTCTCCCCAGGGAGAGAAAGTCCTAGTCCGCGTCTCTCCAAGCTTGGCCCCTTTTCAGGCTTGTGGACTTCAACTCCCAGAATTCTCATGGTCAGCTGGGAATTCTGGGAGTTAAAGTCCACGAGTCTCAAAAGTGGCCAAGCTTGGAGAGACCCAAGCTCTAGCTCAGGGGGTCAAACTCGATTTCACTGAGGGCTGCATCAGGGTTGTGTTTGACCTTGAGGGGGGGGGGAGGGGAGGCTGGCTAGCTCAATAGAATAGGAATAGAATAGAAATAATGGAATGGAATATGGAATGAAATGGAATATGGAATGGAGTATGGAATGGAATAGAATTGAATAATGGAATGGAATATAGAATGGAATGGAATGGAGTATGGAATGGAATGGAATATGGAATTGAATTGAATAATGGAATGGAATGAATAATGAATGGAATATGGAATGGAATGGAATATGGAATGGAATTGAATTGAATAATGGAATGGAATGGAATATGGAATATGGAATGGAATAATGGAATGGAATATGGAATGGAATAATAGAATGTAGGATGGAATGGAATGGAATATGGAATGGAATTGAATAATGGAATGGAATTGAATAATGGAATGGAATATGGAATATGGAATGGAGTATGGAATGGAATTGAATAATGGAATGGAATATGGAATGGAATGGAATATAGAATGTAGGATGGAATGGAATATGGAATGGAATATGGAATGGAATGGAATATGGAATGGAATGGAATATGGAATGGAATTGAATAATGGAATGGAATTGAATAATGGAATGGAATTGAATAATGGAATGGAATATGGAATATGGAATGGAATATGGAACAGAATAATGGAAATGAAATGGAATAGAATAACGGGGATAGAATAGAATAGAATCAGAATAGAATCAAAACAGAACATGCATGCTGGACTAGCATCCTAGTTAACAAGTTAGTTTTGGCTTCCTCCCACATCCGATATGTCAACATGAAGCATGGCCAGCCGCAGCAGAAGAACACGGCTGTAGAGACTCTGTAAATGAGGTTCTTGTGAAGAAAGAGGTCAACTTAGGTGATCCATCTCTTTCTTGGTCTCAGATTCCCAGCCCGTGGTCCATGTCATCGCTTCCCGGAGCCAGGATTGGTCGGAACATGAAATCTCCGTGGATTCCAGTCCCACCATCATCTACCAAGATGTCTCTGGCGAAGCTCAGTCGGCAACGGTCGACCATTAAAGCCTTGTTGGAGCTCCAGCAGACGACTGGTGAATATCTGCAAAAAAACCTCACTTTTTCCCCCAGTTGCCTCAAGGAAACTCTTTTGGAATTTGTCTTTTCTGTGTTATTTCTAAGAGCCAAAGGTTATCAGTTGGCCCTGGTTGGATTCGCGATGCCACTTTTAGCAATAGCAATAGCAGTAGACTTATATACCGCTTCATAGGCCTTTCAGGCCTCTCTAAGCGGTTTACAGAGAGTCAGCATATTGCCCCCCAACAATCTGGGTCCTCATTTTACCCACCTCGGAAGGATGGAAGGCTGAGTCAACCCTGAGCCGGTGAGATTTGAACCGCTGAACTGCTGATCTAGCAGTAGCCTGCAGTGCTGCATTTAACCACTGTGCTACCTTGGCACTTGCCATTATTTTCTTGTTAGGATTGCAGGCGAGCCAGTGAGCTTCAGTGTTTCACTCTAGAAGGTTGGGCAGATGCCTTCAAGTTAACCAGTTGCATGGAAACTAATGATATGGCCAGTGGAGCTGGCGGCAGACTCGGACAGTGAGGAGGTTGGGAGGAAGATGGGCCAGTCCTGGAGTCTGGGGAAGGCTCCGATGAGGGCTCTGTGTCGGAGGCAGAGAGGAAGCCAGGGCTGTATATCAGTTATCAGCTGCCTTCGGAGTCAGACATCAGTGAGGCAGATGAACAGCTGGAGCCTGTTCCCAGTGTGCGCAAGCGCAGAGTTGCCAGACGAAGGGAACAGCTAAAGAACAGGGGCCGACTGGGGAGGAAGGCCACAGGTGGATGGTGAATGGCCCCTCCCAGAGGAAATAAAAGAGGAGCGACAGGGGAGTGGAGTTTGCAGGAGACAATTAGTTCATTCCTTGCATTCTTGCAGCGTCTAAAAGTTACTGGCCTGGCCACTCTCCAAACCTGATAAAGGTCATTAAGTGTGAACTATCTTGAAAGCCTTTGGGAGAGGAAAGACTTTACTGGAGAGGAATTCACTGTCAATTAAATAAAAGGGGTTGATCGGGACGAGGACTCGGCTTCGTGCTGCTGGGGAAGCCCAGGTCAGAACAACTAATGGCAGGACGAGGAGATTTCTCCAACTCTCCACTTTTGAGTAACCTAGAAGCATTGAGTTGGCCACTAGAAACCCAAGACTGAATTCAGAGGAGCTTCAACAGCGCTAGTCTTATATTCCCAGTGCCGCAAACCTATCAGGGAATCGTCCGATGGATTTTCTGAACTGAACTGTCCAGTTGGATGTTAGGGTTCCATGTAGCACCCCCAACACAGGCTGAGTTGCCAATTTTTTTGGCAACTGATTTGGGTTCTGCGCATGCACAGAAGTGTCCGGGCGGGCGGGCGGAGCCTCCACCGCTGCTACTACCAGTTCGCCCAATCCAGGCCAAACCGGGAGCAACCCACCTCTACCCCAACAAAAGAAGACTCTGCGGCTCCAAGTCCCTGCCCAGCACCCACATGTCCGTCACATGGCTCAATCAGGCACCGTCCCAACCGGAGATGCCTCCCAGTCACGCCACTCCAAGTGCAGGTGTCCTTGACTCTTTGAGAAAGGAATTGTCAACTCATAAAGTGAGGAAAGGGGGGAGGCGCATTCCACACATACCTTCAGCTTAGAGTTTGCTCTCCGATTACTACAGCAGGCTTGTGAGGCGTGCACCTCGTTGGAGAATGTGATTTGTGACACAGACTGAGGAGAGGGAAGAAACAGAGGCAAAACTCAGCCATAATTAAAATAAGGTCGGATCTGACTGCAACGGGGTATTGCCGAAATGGTGTCCCTAATAAATGACTGGATTTCTTTTGAAACTTGGCTCGAGGCTCATGAATTAATGAGGGCATCTTTCGGAAACCTCACCGGAATTTTATTTAGACGATATCTCTCCCATACTCCATATAATCCCCCTCCCATTTTCCCACAGCAGAAAATATGGCAGGCCTGAAGGCCCAACGGAAAAGATGGCTGACAGGCAGCAACCCCCCCTCTCAGCAGAAAAGCGTGTCCTGTAAATGAGAATAACACGGGGGGTTACTCTCATACACCTGGGTTGGAGGGCTTCTTCCAGCCTTTTGGTTTGACGAGTCCTTTAAACAAAATAAGACAGGAGTGTCGTCCTTAGGGCGTGTTGTGTCATTTCCTCCCCCCCCCCCCAAAAAAAAAACCGAAATGGCAAATCACAACAATACAATACGCATACCGCCCATGTTTTGGATGCGTGGCGGCCGCCATCTTGTCTTGATGGAGCACACCTTGGGGACAACGGCTGTAGACCATCAACACCCCCCATCCCAGGGAGAGGAAGGGGAAGAAGTAAAGAGAAAGGAGAGGAGGAAAGAAGAAAGTAGAGAAGAAGGGAGGGTAGGAGAAAAGGAGAGGAAAGGAGAAGTAGAGTTGTTGTAAAACAAGATGGATGGATGAGATGGCAGGAAAGCAATCCCGATTACATTTTTATACATTGAGGGGAAGAAATGAACTGTTATACATGTTAAAAGGTAACACACAAATGCTAATCGTTCCTATGAGAATGTATATTTGTGGCTGTATATACAAGAAATAGAAATAAAAACTTTTTTCAAAACAAAACAACCCCCACCCCACCCCCAGCCTGTTACTTCACACACACCCCTTCGTTTTTGCCACCACAGTCAAAGAGAAATTGGAAACTAAGCCTCGGCAGGCCACCATTGACCTCAGCCAAATGGCCGTCCCGATCCAGATGGCCCAGGAAAAGCAGCATTCTCCCGAAAGTCCCTCGATTGCCGTGGTGGAATCTGAGCTTCTGGCAGAATACATCACCACGGGTGAGTCCCTGAGGGAGACGGGCACGCGAGAAGACTCCCGCCCGGGGGAGGGGGGGGGTTTCCGAGTGGTCTGCCTGCATGCGTGGAGGAAAGAAGGAGATCCACTCACCTGGATCTACTGTATTTTTTGGAGTATAAGACGCACCTTTTTCCCCTCAAAAAAGAGACTGAAAATCTGGGTGCGTCTTATATGCTGAATACACCATTTTTGGCCTCCCAAAACCCCGCCCCCTTTGCAAAAATGGCCATGCATAGCCTTTAGGAGGCTTCCAGAGTGCTCCTGGGGGCTGGGGAGGGCAGAAATGAGTGAAAAACAGGCCATTTTTTGCTCAATTTTGCCCCCCAGCCCCCAGGAGCGCTCTATAAACCCCCTAAAGGCTATGCATGCCCTTTTTGACAAAAAACTCTGTTTTTTCATATGTTTCTTAGCAAACGGTGGGAGTATAACAGTTGGAGATTTTTTTTTATTCGATGGATGGATGGATAAAGAGGGAGCGGAAGGGGAAAGAGGGGGGAAAGTAAGGGAGAAAGAGAGGCAGAGAAAGGGAGGCAGAGGGAGAGAAAGAGTGAGGGAGAGAGTGGGTGAGGGAGAAAGAAAGAAAGAGAAAGGGAGAGGGAGATAAAGGGAGGGAGAGAGAGAGAATGAGGGAGAAAGAAAGAGAGGCAGAGGGGGAAAGAAAGAGTGAGTGAGAAAGAGGGAGAGAAAGGGTGGCAGAGAGAGAAAGAGTGAGGGAGGAAGAGAGGAAGAGAAAGGGAGGCAGAGAGAAAGAGTGGGGGAGAGAGTGGGTGAGGGAGAAAGAAAGAGAGAAAGAAAGGGAGAGGGAGATAAAGGGAGGGAAGGAGAGAGAATGAGTGAGAAACAAAGGGAGGCAGAGGGGGAAAGAGAGTGAGTGAGAAAGAGGGAGAAAAAGGGTGGCAGAGAGAGAAAGAGTGAGGGAGAAAGAAAGGGAGAGAAGGGGGCAGAGAGAGAAAGAGTGAGGGAGAGAGTAAGTGAGGGAGAAACAAAAAGAAGGAAAGAGAAAGGGAGGGAGATAAAAGGAGGCAGAGAGAGAGAATGAGAATGAAAGAGAAAGGGAGGCAGGGGGGAAAGAAAGTGAGGGAGAAAGAGAGGGAGAGAAAGGGAGGCAAAGAGAGAGAGAGAGAAAAGGATGCAGAGAGAGAAAGAGAGAGTGAGGGAGAAAGAGAGAAAGGGAGAGGAGGAGAAAGGGAGGCAGAAAGAAAAAGAGAGAGCGAGTGTCCCTGATTCGGGTTGCAACGCTCTCCAACACAGAAGGGCACCTAGTTTGGAAACAGCTGCTGGTGAGCCGCACCCCTTGCTTCCTCTCATAATTCTAATCCTTTTGTCAATCTGCAGACTCTGGAAGGCTTCACTGTGTTCCTTCGCATGCAGAGGAGTATCTTCAGAACCACATTGGTTAGATATTTTATTTTTTATGGTACACACGAGGGATTAAGAAAGGATGGGTTGGGTTGGGTTGGATTAGGTTGGGTTGGTTGGGTTGGGTTGAGTTGAGTTGGAATGACTTAGATTGGGTTGGGTTGAGTGAAGTTGGGTTGGGTTGAGTTAAGTTGTTGGATTGGATTGAATTAGGTTGGGTTGAGTTGGGTTGGGTTAGTTGAGTTAACTTGGCTTATCTTGGGTTGAATTGGATTGAATTAAATTGGGTTGGGTTGGTTGAATTGCATTGACTTGGCTTGAATTGGCTGGGATTGAGTTGGGTTGGGTTGAATTAGGTTGGGTTGGTTGGGTTGGGTTGAGTTGAGTTGGATTGAGTTAGATTGGGTTGGGTTGAGTAAAGTTGGGTTGGGTTGAGTTAAGTTGTTGGATTTTATTTATTATTTATTTATTTTATTTATACGATTCATAGGCCGCCCAATCCCGGAGGACTCCGGGCGGCTTACAACGAGGGGGGAAAAAAGAAATAGTAAAAAATGAAATGAAACAGGTTAAAATCAACAAACATCCATTCGTTTTGATTGGGACTGGACCTCAACAATGAGATCAACAGCCCCAGGCCTGTCGGAATAGCCAGGTTTTAACAGCTTTTCTGAAGGCCATGAGAGTGGGTAAGGTCCGGATTTCTCCTCCGGGGAGCCGCCAGCCGACATTGTCTGGCTGACGGCATCTGAAGGATGCCCACCCTGTGGGATCTTACTGGATTGGATTGAATTAGGTTGGGTTGAGTTGGGTTGGGTTAGTTGAGTTAACTTGGCTTAGCTTGGCTTAAATTGGGTTGAGTTGGATTGAATTAAGTTGAGTTGGGTTGGGTTGGTTGAATTGCATTGGCTTGGCTTGAATTGGCTGGGATTGAGTTGGGTTGAGTTGAATTAGGTTGGGTTGGGTTGAGTTAAGTTGGGTTGGCTTGAATTGGCTTGGTTTGGTTGAGGTAAATTGGCTTACCTTGGGTTAGGTTGAATTAGTTTGGGTTGGCTTGAATTGGGTTGAGTTAAGTGGGCTTGGATTGAGTTGATTTGGGTTGGATTGAGTTGGGTTAGGAAAAATGCTGATATTGGCCATTCTGGGAGGCAGACTCTCTCATGCATTGTCTGAAGGACCTCAGAATGTTCTGTTACTCCTAACAGTTCCTACTGTCACTTGGGAGAACTTTAGGATAGAGGAGACTAGAAAGTTGCAATCACTTGGCCCAGGACTATAAGAGAGCCGGGTTAATGTCACTTAATCACGACATCAAAGCTGCTCTCTTACAGTATTTTATATCGTCTTACTTCTGTAACAAAGCTAACCCTGTCGGCAAATGCAATCAGAGGCACTTTCGATGGTTTTCTGTCCCATCCCATCGCACCCCCTTCCATTCCTTTATTATTGCCTCTCTTGAATATCTGTTGCGGGCCTCTTCCTCTTTTCATCTGTGCTGCATTTGGCTTAAATCCATTCAACCAGGCCGGTGTCTACATAGTAATGTTTCTGAACTTGGCCACTTTATTTTTGATTTTTTAAAAGTTTTGTTATTTTTTAAGTTACAAAAATAAACATTAAATCTTTTCCTTAAGCAATGCATCGTCTGGATACAAACATCTCTGTGCAACGTCGTTCCTCTTTTGCCACATCTTTCTTCTGCTAGGAGTTTCAGCTGAAACTTATATAATAAAGAGAATGTATATTTCATCATTCATGTATTAACCGCAGCTAGAATTATATTTGCACAACATTGGAAAAGTGTAGAGATTCCTATGGATGAGAAGGTGATAAGGAAAATATTAGAATGTGCAGAAATGAACAGATTAACATTCACAGTGAAGCAGAAAGAGCAAACTGAATATTTTATGATTTGGGAAGTATTTTACCAATGGTTGGAGAGAGAAAAAAAGGAATTTGGAAATGAAGAAAGCTAAAAAGATAAGTAGATAATACATTTAGATAGAAATATAAATGAAAACTTAGTATGTGTATGATGAGAATAATGATGTTTAATGTTAATAAATCATTACTAGAAGATATTATGAAGAAAAAGGGAGAGTTCTGAACTTTGCGACTTTAAAATGGGTGGAGATCATCTCACAGAATGCTGTTTCTCCCCACCCTGTCTGGGGAATTCTGGGAGTTGAAGTCCACCCATCTTAAAAGCTGTCAAGGTTGAGAAACACTGCTTGAGGGTGTTCCTTAAATGCGTGACCTCTGACCTGCCCTTCATCCTCTTCTCCTTCTTCTTCTTCCAGTGAGTCACCGGTCACAGTCCCACCAGCCATCCTCCGAGCCCCACCGGACCTTGCTTCAACACGTGGCCCAATCCCAGACAGCGACGCAAACCTCGGTCGTGGTGAAATCCATCCCCACCTCTTCCGCTGGCGCCATCACGCACATCATGCAGCAGGTGGGCGGTGTTCCGTTGATGGGTGACGGACTTGCCAGCATTGAACAAGCGTCTGGGGCATTACCCTGTGGGATTGCTTCTTCCATTGTAGACATTTCATTACCAAACTAGGTGATACCATCAGTGCTAGAAGGAGGAGGGTTTTGCTCTTTTCATTACCGAACTAGGTCACATCACCAGGTCTAGAAGGGACCAAAGGTTTAATCAGGAGTGGGCTTCAAAAATTTTAGCAAGGGGTTCTCTGGCCAGTTGCGTGGTGGGTGTGGCTTAGTCGGCCTCCTGCACCACAGCAGCAGGGGCGTTTTTGCCCTCCCCAGGCTCTGGAGACTTTTCTCGAGCCTCTGGGAGGATGAAAACAGCCTCCCCAGGCTCCGGAGGTTTTTCTTGAGCCTCCGGGACGGTGAAAACAGTCTCCCCATTCTCTGGAGGCTTTTTTGAGCCTCCAGGAGGGTGAAAACGGCCTCCCCAGGCTCCGGAGGCTTTTCTCGAGCTCCGGGAGGGTGAAAAATGGCCGCCCCAGGCTCCGGAGGCTTTTGTCAAGGCTCCGGGAGTGTGAAAACGGCCTCCCCAGGCTCCGGAGGGTTTTCTCGAGCCTCCGGGAGGGTGAAAACAGCCTCCCCAGGCTCCGGAGGTTTTTCTCGAGCCTCCGGGAGGGTGAAAACAGCCTCCCCATGCTCTGGAGGCTTTTTTGAGCCTCCGGGATGGTAAAAACGGCCTTCCCAGGCTCTGGAGGCTTTTCTCGAGCCTCCGGGAGGGTGAAAACAGCCTCCCCATGCTCTAGAGGCTTTATTCAAGCCTCCGGGATGGTGAAAACGGCCTCCCCAGGGTCCGGAGGCTTTTCTCGAGCTCTGGGAGGATGAAAATGGCCGCCCCAGGCTCTGGTGGCCCGTTTCCGGCCTCCCTGTACTTCCAGTAGGCCCATTTTTCACCTTCCCCGAGCCTCCACCCGCGCCTTACCGGCATCCAAAATGGGCCACGTGGGGACTGCGGGTATGGGAGGGGTGGGTGGGGCCAGCCAGGAGTGGGAATTTGGGGGTTCTCGGAACTGCACAGAATCTTAGCTAGAGGTTCTTCCAAACTCCCAGCAGACCACCTCTAACCTCTACAAGCAAGCTCCCTGTATGTAAAGCAACGACTTTACTAACTTTATTGTCACTTTGAATACACGCTAATCGACATACATTAAGATGAAATGCCGTTGCATCCAGCTCTCAAAGGGCCTCACCACTAAATAAATAAATACAAAAATTATAGACATCCCCCCAATATATTATGTGACACAGAGAAACAATACAGTTCACCCCACCAAGCCGGTCATTAGGTCAGATCATATTAGTAGTCCGCGGGATTTAAAATTATGAATTTAGTGGTCCCTGACGTCCGAAAGGTTGGGGACCCCGTTGGGCCAAGGGATTCCACACCAAACCTTTGACGACATCCATTTGTTAGCCCCACCAGTGAGGTTGTGGGGCATGCTGGCTAAAAATGACCCGGATGGTAATTAAGCAGATCCTGAGGGCCCCAGGATGGTTCAAACGGTTCCACCACAAAACCGCGGTAGACAAAAGCGCGCTTGCCGAAAGCGCGTATATGACATCATCACAGTGCGACGAAAACATCGCGCTGTGATCGGTAAATGTAAAATTAAAGCGAAAACCTTACCCTAACCCCCCCAAACCTAACCCTAAACCTAACCCTAAACCTAACCCTTAACCTAACGCTAAACCTAACGCTAACCCTTAACCTAACGCTAAATGTACTTAACATAACCCTAAACCTAACCCGTACCCTTAACCTAACCCTAACCCTAAACCTAACCCTTACCTTTATGTGAATCGGCTTGCTTTAATTTTATTTTTATTTCAATTTTTAATTTTTTTCGTCGCGCTGTGATGACGTCACATACGCGCTTTCGCCAAGCGCGCTTTTGTCGACCGCGGTTTTGATGAGTCACGGGTTCAAACCCTACTCTTTTTTCTTTTGAAAAGTTTTTTAAATTTTTTTTTGTTCTCTATATACAATTATAGGTTTTTCCATGTTTTTTGGAGTATAAGACGCACCAGAGTATAAGACACACCAAGATTTTGAAGAGGCAAATTTTTTTTTTAAAAAAAGGTTTTTGCACTCTGCAAACCTCCCAAAAACGACCTGTTTATTGCGAAAACTGGCCCTTTTTTTCCAAAAAAAAAGGGCATGAATAGCCTTTAGGAGGCTTGTAGAGTGCTCCTGGGACCTGGGGGGCCAAAAATGAGCAAAGAATGGCTTGTTTTTTGTCCAAAAAAAAGGAGATGCATAACTTTTAGGAGGCTTGTAGAGTGCTCGGGGGGGGGGAGCAAAAATTGGCCCGTTTCTCACTCATTTTTGCCCTCCCCGGCCCCCAGGAGCACTCTGGAAGCCTCCTAAAGGCTATGCACAGCCATTTTTGCAAAAGGGGCAGGGCTTCAAGAGGCGAAAAATGTTGTATTCAGTGTACAAGACGCACTCAGATTTTCAGCCTCTTCTTTGAGGGGAAAAGGTGCGTCTTATACTCCGAAAAATACGGTAGTTTTTCTTTTTTTACATTCGTCGTTCTTATACATTTGTCATTCCATTTACAGGGTGGCAACACTCCATTTGGGTTGTTTTGTTTACCATCCCTCGTCTGTTTTGGCACCACTTTCTTTTCTCCCTCCCTCCCTTCTCTCTTTCCTTCTTTCCTCTCTCCTTTCCCTTCTTTCTTCCCTACTTTTGATTGGCGTCTTCTCTCTCCTGCCTTCCAGGCCTTGAGCAGCCACACGGCTTTCACCAAACACAGCGAGCAGCTGGGCACCGAGGAAGGGGAAGTAGAAGACACCTTGGACCCTCAAACCGGGCTCTTCTACCGGTCGGCTTTGACCCAGGTGCAAAAGCAGCAGAAGCTGACCCAGGCCCAACTGGAGCAAACTCAGCTCCAAGTCAAGACCTTGCAGTGCTTCCAAGCCAAGCAGAAGCAGACCATCCACCTCCAGGCGGAGCACCTGGCCGCCAAGCTACCCCAGCTGCCCCAGCTCTCCATCCGACACCAGAAACTCGCTCCCCTCCAGCAGGATCCGGGCGCCGCCAAACTGGACTCGCAGCAGGCCGGTGCCCCTTCCGTCACCCGTGAGAGGCAGCTGCCCACCTTGGTCGCCCAACCCCAACAGACTGTGGTTCAGGTGCTGGCGGTGAAGACCACCCAGCAGCTGCCCAAGCTTCAGCAGGCCCCCACGGCGCAGAAGATCTACGTCCAGCCCCAGAGCCAGCTGCAGCTCCCTGCCGCTCCCGAGAAGGCGCCCACAAGCCAGGTGAGACCCACGAGACGATGGGGGAGGGGATGTGGGTCCACCCCAGGGCTGGAGAAAGCATAAATCACAATCTTCATCCCCTAAACCCTCTTTTATTTATACGGCTGTGAATTATGTATGTATGTATGTATGTATTTTATTATTTGTATGCCGCCCTTCTCCGGGAGGACTCAGGGCGGCGAACAATTCAAGGGGGAAAAAAGGGGGAACATAAAAGACAAAATACAAATAATAAAAGTAAACAACAGTCGCACAACCATACATGTCAAGAGGGGAGGGAACTCATCACTCCCAGGCCTGCCGGCAAAGCCAGGTTTTGACGGCTTTTCGGAAGGCCTGGAGAGAGGTGAGGGTCCGAATCCCTGCGGGGAGTTCATTCCAGAGGGCCGGAGAGAAGGCCCTCCCCCGGGTAATAGCCAGGTGGCATTGGCTGGTAGACGGCACCCGGAGGAGTCCAACCCTGTGAGATCTAATGGGTCTGTGGGAGGTAATTGGCAGCAGGCGGTCTCTCAAGTACCCAGATCCAATACCATGAAGGGCTTTATAATGGTCATTCCCAGTCCGCAAGGCTTCGCAAACAGCCTGTGAAGAGTCCGACAGATGTCTGCTCGAGTTGCCACGGTCATTCAGGGGAATGTTGTTAAACACCAACCTTATCTCCCTGGGAACACTGCCAGAGACCTCATTGCCAAATGCAGAGCAAGGCCAAACTTAACACAGAGCCAAACAGAACTTTTCAAAGCTTGAACCGACCAGACAAACTAATTGCTTCCTGCAAAGGATCCCGTCCCATGCGCTCCTCTTTTGTGTCTTATGGGAGGGGCCAATCACTTCCAAGCCTTACTCCCGAGCCACCCCTTTTGTCTTAACTCTTCTTGCCTTCCGGCAGCTCTGCACATCCGCACACTGGGAACAGGCTCCCGCTGTTCTTCTGCCTCACTGATGTCAGACCCCAGAGGCAGCAAATAATGCCCAGATGGCCCTGGCCCCCTCTCTGTATTGTATTGTATTGTATTTAGTTTATTTGTATGCCGCCCTTCTCCAGGAGGGACTCAGGGCGGCGAACAACTCAGGGGGGAAAGGGGACATAAACACAGTACACATAATTAAAATACACGAAAATCACACAGCCATACCAGTCGAGAGGGGAGGGGAACTCATCAACCCCAGGCCTGCCAGCACAGCCAGGTTTTGACGGCTTTCCGGAAGGCCTGGAGAGAGGTGAGGGTCCGGATCTCCGCGGGGAGTTCATTCCAAAGGGCCGGAGCTGCCACAGAGAAGGCCCTCCCCCGGGTAGTAGCCAGATGGCATTGGCTGGTAGACGGAACCCGGAGGAGGCCGACCCTGTGTGATCTAACGGGTCTTTGGGAGGTAATTGGCAGCAGGCAGTCTCTCAAGTACCCAGGTCCAATACCATGAAGGGCTTTATAAGTTACGACTAGCAGAGCCTTCATCCACCTTCCCCAGACTCCAGAACTGGCCCATGTTCCTCTCCAACCTCCTCGCTGTCCGAATCTGCTGCCAGCTTCACAGGCCGCCGTCCGACCACAACTCCTGTTGCTCGAATCCCACCTGGGCTTATTTGGAAGTGTGCTGCCCACGCTTACTCCCATGTCAGGGTTGGTGTAGAAAGCGTTATTGAGTCTGTTCCCCCCCACAGTTCTATTTCGGGTTGTTTTCAGCTATGGTATTGGACCTGGGTACTTGAGAGACCGCCTGCTGCCAATTACCTCCCAAAGACCCATTAGATCTCACAGGGTTGGCCTCCTCCGGGTGCCCTCTACCAGCCAATGCCACCTGGCTATTACCCGGGGGAGGGCCTTCTCTGTGGCAGCTCCGGCCCTCTGGAATGAACTCCCCGCAGGGATTCGGACCCTCACCTCTCTCCAGGCCTTCCGAAAAGCCGTCAAAACCTGGCTTTGCCGGCAGGCCTGGGGGTGATGAGTTCCCTCTCGACATGTATGGTTGTGCGACTGTTGTCTACTTTTATTATTTGTATTTTGTCTTTTTATGTTCCCCTTTTTCCCCCTTGAATTGTTCGCCGCCCTGAGTCCTCCCGGAGAAGGGCGGCATACAAACAATAAAATACAATACAATACAATACAACCCCCAGCAGCAAGCTAAGTGCAGTAATTGACTGTAGATCACCAAACGCGAAACAAACTTACAGCCGAACCAAAAACAGTCTTGGAAATCAAGGTTTTTGCCTGAGTAGGTTCCAAAAACAAACAGCCCCAAATCCCCTCCCGAAGCCTAGGGGTGTCCACCGAGGTTTGTCACCAAATCTGGTGGTCGGAGCTTCAGGACTCGTAAGGTGAAGTCACAGGAATTGTCCAAGCAGAATAATTGTCCAATTAATCCACCTGACAGATAATGTCAGTAGCACTTAGACTTCTATACAGTGCTTTTCATCCCTCTCTAAGCAGTTTACAGAGTCAGGCTCTTGCCCCCCAACAATCTGGGTCCTCGTTTTACAGAGCTCGGAAGGACGGAAGGCTGAGTCGAACTTGAGTCGGTCACAATCGAACTGCTGGCAGTGGGCAGGGTTTGCCTGCAAGGCCTCATTCCAACCACCGTTAGGCTCTTGGGAAGTTTCTCCTTAATTCCAGGTCCAACCTAAAAAGATAGAAGAGAAAATATGAGTATAATGCAGAGGGTCAGCAACCTGCAGCTCCGGAGCCGCATATGGCTCTTTCATCCCTCTGCTGTGGCTCCCTGTCGCCAGTAGGCTCCACAGTTGATAAGGCTTTCTGTTAGGAGGTAGAGGAAAAAGGAAGCTGCACTAGGAGGAGACTCTATGGTGGGGGAACCAGACTTACGGTCAGCAGAGGAGAAAAAGGATGCCGCACTAGGAGGAGACTCTATGGTGGGGGAACCAGACTTCCGGTCAACAGAGGAAAAAGGATGCCACACTAGGAGGAGACTCTGTGGTGGGGGAACGCTTCAGAATTGAATGGGGGTCTTTCAGTTAGGACTTTTGTGGCTCTTTGAGTGTTTAAGGTTGCCGACCCCTGGTATAATGAGTATATAATCACACTGCGCGCAAAACGTCTGTACACACACCAGACACTCCATTGGTTCGCACTGACAACCTCCGCATTTACTTAATGACTGTGGCATTCCCATCATCATCGCCTTTTAATGACCCCGTAATCCCTTGCAAGGTGGAGTCGGGGCAACTGATTGGAGCTGAGTGTTGACTGGCCAGATGCCCTTCCTGTTGCCAATCCGGAGTTTTGTTCAGCGGATATATTCTCATTGTGCCCAGAGAGAGAAATATTTGCTTCTACCTAGGATTGAACTCACAGCCTCCAGATTGCAAAAGAAAGCCTCAAGCATGGCGATCATATGTCGAGGACTACCTATGAGGTGCATTGACCCTGCCTGTAACCGTGTGTCCTCTCCCTTCGATTTTCAGGTCCACCAGCCCATCATCACCCAAGGATCGTCTGTTACAAAGATCACCTTCGAAGGTCATCAGCCCCCCACGGTCTCCAAGGTGACCCCTCCCCTCCCCACCCTGTTTCCTGGCCAGTTGGCCGCCAAGACGGCGGTGGCGGACATTTTGAAGATGTCCATGATGGAGGCCCAGATCGAGCCCAGCGCCGGAGGCGATCCGGCGCGCAAGGCCTGCCCCCCTGCCCACCCTCCGGGCGAAGCGGAGTCGACCCCCACCTCCGTGCTGAAGGCGGCCCTGGGAGGGGTGCCCCCAATGGGAACGGCTTCCGTCTTGCAGCAGGTGAAAACCTTGGACTCGAATTCGAGCCCTCCTGGCATGGGGCTGCCTCTCCAGGAGAGGAAGCTGAACCCCCCGGCTCCCCCCACCGCCAGCCAATTCATCCGTATCCAGAATGTCGCTGCCCCCAAAGCTGAGGAACTGGCGGCCGAAATCCTCATCCAGGTAAGGCGGGGATGAGGCCCTTTCCGCTGATTCGATGCTGTTCTTTTTATTTCATTGTATTCTATTCTATTTTGTTTATTCACCATATTTTTCGGAGTATAAGACGCACTCCCCCCCCCTCCCTAAAAGGGTGAAAATTTGGGTGCGTCTTATACACCAAATGTAGTCCCACCCACCTGCCGGCACCCACCCTTTGGCTTCTGCCTGCCAGCAATTTGCCTCCTTGCAGCAAACAGCAAACTGCCTGTTTCAGTTTCAGTTTAGCCTGATTAAGGGGAAGAGAATCTGCCTCTGCCTCCCAGCAATTTGCCTCCTTGCAGCAAACAGCAAACTGCCTGTTTCAGTTTCAATTTAGCCTGATTAAGGGGAAGAAAATCTGCCTCTGCCTCCCAGCAATTTGCCTCCTTGCAGCGAACAGCAAACTGCCTGTTTCAGTTTCAATTTAGCCTGATTAAGGGGAAGAAAATCTGCCTCTGCCTCCCAGCAATTTGCCTCCTTGCAGCAAACAGCCGGTTTCAACTTCAGCTCAGCTCGATTAGCACAAGCAGCTGATAGTCGGTTGGATTGGCCTCCCGACCATCAGCTGTTTCGGGCTGCAGGGATTGCCATTGTCTATTGCCGCCTAAGATCGCCCCGTTTTCAGCCTTCGTGTGCCCCATTTTCTGTCCATTCTGATCCCTGATGCCCGGAATGGGCAGAAAATGGCTCTCATTTTCCTTAGCTGTTCCCTTCGTCTGGCAGCTCTGCGCATGCATACACTGGGAACAGGCTCCAGCTGTTCTTCTGCCTTACTGATGTCCAACTCAGAAGGCAGCTGATAACTGGCATACGGCTCTGGCCCCCTCTCTGCCTCCGACACAGAGCCCTCATCCGAGCCTTCCCCAGAATCCAGGACTGGCCCATCTTCCTCCCCAACCTCCTCACTGTCTGAATCTGCTGCCAGCTTTGCTGGCCGCTGGCAGGCCATAACAGCATGTTGCCTGTTCACACTGGGTAGACCGGACCGAAGCGACGTGGCCTGGCCCCTTACATTTCGCTGGACAGCACCGCAGGCTGAATCCGACTACATTGCTGGCCAGATTCAGCCCGCAGGCCTTGTGGGTCAACCTGTAAAGCGTCTCCATGACTATTATCAAGTTGTCATGGGAGGAAGAATTCCATGCATACCTTCGACCAGAGTTGGATCTCAGATTTCTATAGCAGGCACGTGAGGCGCAAAGTTCACAGCCTGCTGCAGAACCTGGTTGGTGGATATGATTTATGACACAGACTGAGGGGAGGGGAGACACAGGGGTACAGTTCAGACACCATTAACCGGAAATCAGTTTCGGCTCCGCAGAAGAACATGCCATAATGTTGCTCCTAATAAAGGACTGGATTTCTTTTGAACTTTGTCTCGAGGCTGGTAAATTAATTAGGTCATCCTTTGGAAACTTCACATTGTGTTTGACACCCCTGCCCAACGTATTTTCCTAATGTATTTTCGTCTCCCTTTCCCCAGACAATCCCGCAGTATTCGGTGGCCTGCCATTCCACCTCCAACGTGGTGGTCGAGCCCAGCGGTCTTCTGGAGATGAACAACTTCACCAGTCAACGCCTTGACGAGGAAGACACCGTCATGGAGCAGGACATGGACAGCAGCAACGAAGACGGGACGGAGCCCAGCCCGACGCAGAGTTCGGGACAGACCTAGCGCGATTCGGGAAGTTGCGATGCACTTTAAGGCAACCGCCGAAGGCCCGCCTGGCTGTTGGTTTTCCGGAAAGCTCTTATCTCAGTCGTAAGAAGCACTTTGTATGTCCGAGGTCTTCGAGCAGGCTGACGTCCAGCCTCGTTCACGGCAACAGTATTGGGGAGACCAGGGTTGCAAAACGGTTTGGGCGAGCGAGGCCCCCCACGTCCGCCCTGTGGCAACCCGGCGACAGTAGAATGTATTTTCATTGAAGGCAAGAAAGCAAAAAGGACACGCAGTGATTTTTTTATTATATTATTATTATTATTATTTTTCCCATGATGGTATATTGAAGTTTCGTTTGCTACGATATCCTGGATTTTCTATTGGAATATTGTGGTGGTTTTTTATTTTTAAAGAAAAAAGGAAACGGCAACAGCCACCAAACTAACCTTCTCTATTCTCTCCCGAAGCCACGAACCAGAGTTTGCCGGTGAACGCGTTTTCATCAAAAAGAGTGATTTTGTTTTTAAAGGTATAGCTTGTTTCTCTTAAAATTGATCATAGGAAACGTTCAGACATGCTGTTTTACGCAGGGAGGGAGAAGCAGAGAAAGACGCTGCTTCTCGCCTTTTTTGTTTCCAAGTAAATTTTGAAGTATCAGCTTTTAAAACAAAATGGAAATCAATTTCAAAATATTATCCTTCGAAACGAAACGGAAGTCAATTTCAAAATATCCTTTGAAACAAAACGAAAGTCTAATTCAAAATATTAGCTTTTAAAACGAAACGGAAGTCAATTTCAAAATATTATCCTTTGAAATGAAACGGAAGTCAATTTCAAAGTATCCTTTGAAACAAAACGGAAGTCAATTTCAAAATATCTTTTAAAACAAAACGGAAGTCAATTTCAAAATATTATCCTTTAAAACAAAACGAAAGTTAATTTCAAAATATCCTTTAAAACAAAACGAAAGTCAATTTCAAAATATTATGCTTTGAAACAAAACAAAAGTCAATTTCAAAATATTATGCTTTGAAACGAAACGAAAGTTAATTTCAAAATATCCTTTAAAACAAAACGAAAGTCTAATTCAAAATATTAGCTTTTAAAACGAAACGGAAGTCAATTTCAAAATATTATCCTTTGAAACGAAACGGAAGTCAATTTCAAAATATCCTTTAAAACAAAACAAGTCAATTTCAAAATATCCTTTAAAACAAAACAAGTCAATTTCAAAATATCCTTTGAAACAAAACGAAAGTCTAATTCAAAATATTATCCTTTGAAACGAAACGGAAGTCAATTTCAAAATATCCTTTAAAACAAAACGAAAGTCTAATTCAAAATATTAGCTTTTAAAACGAAACGGAAGTCAATTTCAAAATATCCTTTGAAACAAAATGGAAGTCAATTTCAAAATATCCTTTAAGACAAAACGAAAGTCTAATTCAAAATATTAGCTTTTAAAACGAAACGGAAGTCAATTTCAAAATATTATCCTTTGAAACGAAACGGAAGTCAATTTCAAAATATCCTTTGAAACAAAACGGAAGTCAATTTCAAAATATTATCCTTTAAAACAAAATGAAAGTTAATTTCAAAATATCCTTTAAAACAAAACAAAAGTCTAATTCAAAATATTAGCTTTTACAACGAAACGGAAGTCAGTTTCAAAATATTATCCTTTGAAACGAAACGGAAGTCAATTTCAAAATATCCTTTAAAACAAAACGGAAGTCTAATTCAAAATATTAGCTTTTAAAACGAAACGAAAGTTAATTTTAAAATATCCTTTAAAACAAAACGAAAGTCAATTTCAAAATATCCTTTAAAACAAAACCGAAGTCAATTTCAAAATGTTAGCCTTTAAAACAAAATACACGTTCCACAAAAATCTCAAATTTTGGATGCCACCCTCTGACGATGCTTCTCTTCCCTTAATTTTCACAGGTTGTTTTTTTGTCTTTTCTTTTTATGAACCACAGACGAAATTTTTCACAAATTCAGCCTGCTTTTTTATTTATCTAGAATATTTTCAATTTTCCACTCCTGGTCTGTGAAACAGAGCCAGGGCCTGTTCAGTATCTTTTCCTATTTAAGCTGTGAAACGAGAATTGGTCTAATACGGAGGACATCGGACGTCCGAGACTAGAATTCGGGTGCGAGCCGAATAAATATTTAGACTCGTCTAATCCTTCATTAAAGGTGGGTTTTTTTAAGAAAAAGAAAGAAAGAAAGAAAGAAAGAAAGAAAGAAAGAAAGAAAGAAAGAAAGAAAGAAAGAAAGAAAGAAGGAGAAAAACAACCACACAATTTTTCATACGATTATGCGGGAGACTTTAAAAAATGTACATTTTTGGCCTTTTTAATAATTTTGTTTGGACTGTATATTTAAAGGGATCCTTCTCCGAACGAATAGTTTTAGTTTGCACAGTTAATACAAAGTGGTGGGGTGGGGTTTGCCGTGACTCAAAAGTCCAGATTAAAAGGAAAACAAGGGGGGCAAAAAAAAATCTTAATAATGTAGACACCGCTTTTATACAGGGGTGTGTTTGTGTGTGTGTGTTTGTGTGTGTGTGTGTGTGTGTGTGTGTGTGTGAGAGAGAGAGAGAGAGAGAGAGAGAGAGAGAATGTATGTGTATCCACACACAATAACTGTACATAGGAAGTTTTTATCGCTTTTGTATAGATTTCATTATAAATAAGCATTTTACGATTTTTTGGAAATATCTTGTACATAACGGAACTGCTGTTTTCGTTTCTCGGTTCGGTTCTTGTTCCGATTTTATTTTCCTCTCCCGTTCCGTTTGGGTTTTACGTTTGTTTTCGGTGCTGAAGTGCTTACTTTAAGTAGGTGCTCCTCGAAAGCTCTAATACGATTTTGTGTCGATATTTTTATATTGTGATTTTAGTGTTTTGTATAATTAAACCCACCAGTAGACAGAATTCGCCACTGGCTGAAGTTTGAAACCTAAAAGAAACAAAAAAAAAACTCTGTTTGAAGTGTCGTGTCTTGCTTCTCCCTGCAGAGGGCGCCCTCGGATGGGCTTTGATGCCGTCTCTCATATACGAATTCTGATATAAAACATTTATATATATATATTATAGTATATTATATATATATATATATAGTGTCACAACCCCTGGTATGCCCCAATTATGGGAGGAAGCTAAGTGCTTCCATTATCTGTCTATCGGCTCGTCACAAGAGTCCATCACGACAGAAACCCAATATTTTTACTGTTGCCCTTGTTACATTTGTTGTATTTGTGCTGATAAATAAATAGAGACTAGTATAGATCTATTTCAAGCTATTTAGTTCTCATCAGCTAGCCATACCCTTACTGGGCTTAATGGTTAAGACATCTGCCTAAGATGCAATACAGCACAGGTTCAAATCCCAGTAAGGGTATGGCTAGCTGATGAGAGCTAAATAGCTTGAAATAGATCTATACTAGTCTCACCTTTCTTTCGGCGCCGTTATAAGTTCAAACGGTCATTCAATGAACTGTTGTAACTCAAGGACTGCCCATCATCCACTCTTACAAAAGCTGACATTCTTCGAGGCATAGAAAAGGGGCTTTCCAACCTTGGCAACTTTAAGACTGGTAGACTTCAACTCCCAGAGTTCCTCCGCCAGTGCATGCTGGCGGAGGAACTGGGAGTTGCAGTCCACCAGTCATAAAGCTGGAGCAAATGGCAAACTGGCAGAGGAATTCTGGGAGTTGAAGTCCACCAGTCTTAAAGTGGCCAAGTGGCATGGCTGGCTGAGGAATTCTGGGAGTTGAAGTCCACCAGTCTTAAAAGTGGCCAAGTGGCATGGCTGGTTGAGGAATTCTGGGAGTTGAAGTCCGCCTCTCTTAAAGCTGCCAAGTGGCACAACTGGCGGAGGAATTCTGGGAGTTGCAGCCCAGCAGTCTTAAAGCTGCCAAGGTTGGAGACCCAGAATATAGACGGGGGCGAGGAGATTGTCAGGTCACGGACAGCAGCTGTCGACTGTAAAACAAACGTATTTATAAAATGCAAGAACCGGGTTCCCAACAGCTGGCTGGATTCAGCAAACATGTGTTCTATCTGGAAGCTGATTTGGTTTTAAGGCGAAGCACAAACTCTGGCACAAGCACAGATTAGTAGTTTGCTTAACGTCATGGTTAAGCTAAAGAAGCTGGGAAGAAAACTCTCGCACATCTGTAGCATTCAGATGGTGTCCAAAAGGCGTTCCCCCCCCTCCCACCTCTGAAATGTAGGACAGTTTTCAGCCAGATGATCGGTCACGGTGGGTCAGCTGTCCAGAAAAAAACAAAGAACGAATAAATATAGGGTGAAAAGGGAGCTTGGAGGTCTTCCAGTCCAACCCCCTGCTCAAAAAAAGGAAAAGATTCCCTTGTCCGGTTTTGTCCGACTTTAGGGCACGATGTTTATCTCCTTTTCTTGGCCGAGAGAGCCAAGCGTCGGCCGGAGACATTGTCCGTGATCTGTGTGCCAAAAGACGCATGGAACGCTGTGACCTTCCCACCGAAATGGTACCTATTTATCTATTCACTTTTGCATGCTTTTGAACTGCAAAGTGGGCAGGAGCCGGAGCAAGGGACGGGAGCTCACCCCATCAATGAGTGCTCGGGACTCGAACCTTGACTGTCAACTTTCGAACTGACAAGCTCAGCATCTTTTAACTGCTGAGCCATCGCTCCCCCTCCATCCTGATCAATCAGGAGACCCTACAGCATTTCAGACCAATCTCTTCTAAAAGGACTCCAGTGTTGGAGCACCCACAACTTCTGGCGGCAACTTCTGTTCCACTGATTAATTGTTCTCACTGTTAGGAAGTTTCTCCTTAATTCTAGGTTGCGTCTCTCCTTGATGAGTTTCCATCCATTGCTTCTTGTTCTGCCCTCAGGAGCTTTGGAGAATAGCTTGACTCCCTCTTTTTTGGGGCAGCCCCTCAAATATTGGAAATGTGCTGTTATGTCTCCCCTCAATCTTCTCTCCATCAGGCTAAACTTACTTTAGCTTTTCATCATACGATTTAGCCTCCAGACTCTCCATCAGGTTTCCTGCCTAAACGGGATTGGACTAGAAGACCTCCACGGTCCCTTCCAACTCTGTTATTCCTTTCTATTCTATTCTTTTCCATTCCATTCCATATTCTATTCTATTATTTATTTTCTATTCTACTATACTGTATTCTCTATCTATTTTCTACTCTATTCTCTATTTTGTATTCTATTCCACTCTATTCTCTATTTTCTCTTCTATATTCTATTCTATTTGTTCTATATTTTGTTATTTATTCTACTCTATTCTCTGTCTATATTCTACTCTCTTCTATATTCTATTCTATTTGTTCTATTTGTTATTTATTTTACTCTATTCTCTGTCTATATTCTATTCTATTCTACTCTTCTCTGTCTATATTCTATTCTATTCCACTCTTCTCTATTTTCTCTTCTATATTTTATTCTATTTGTTCTATATTTTGTTATTTATTCTACTCTATTCTCTGTCTATATTCTATTCTTTTTTACTCTTTCTGTCTATATTCTATTCTATTCCACTCTATTCTCTATTTTCTCTTTTATATTCTATTCTATTTGTTCTATATTTTGTTATTTATTCTACTCTATTCTCTGTCTATATTCTATTCTATTCCACTCTATTCTCTATTTTCTCTTCTATATTCTATTCTATTTGTTCTATATTTTGTTATTTATTCTACTCTATTCTCTGTCTATATTCTATTCTATTTTACTCTTCTTTGTCTATATTCTATTCTATTCCACACTATTCTCTATTTTCTCTTCTATATTCTATTCTATTTGTTCTATATTTTGTTATTTATTCTACTCTATTCTCTGTCTATATTCTATTCTATTCTACTCTATTGAGGAGCCGAGGTGGCGCAGTGGTTAGGGTGCAATACTGCAGGCCACTTCAGCTGACTGCTATCTGCAGTTCGGCGGTTCAAATCTCACCGGCTCAAGGTCGACTCAGCCTTCCATCCTTCCGAGGTGGGTGAAATGAGGACCCAGACTGTGGGGGCAATTTGCTGACTCAATTTGCTAAAAATCTGTAAACCGCTTAGAGAGGGCTGAAAGCCCTATGAAGCGGTATATAAGTCTAATAAATAAATAAATAAATAAATAATATTATCTATTTTCTATATTCTCTTCTATTTGTTCTATATTTTGTTATGTATTCTACTCTATTCTCTGTCTATATTCTATTCTACTCTACTTTTTCTCTATTTTCTATTCTATTCTATTTTCTATTCTATTACACTACATTCTTTATATATTTTCTTTTCTATATTCTATTCTATTCTGTCCCTTTGGCTCTTAAATCAGAGACCCATCTTACGCTGCAATATGGATCCACAAAATTGCTGCTTCTTCTGCTGTGTTTTTGATTATCCTGATTGATAGTTGTCTTTTTTTTTTCTCCCAAGCCATTCATTCAAAATGAGAAACCTCCGAGGAACAAGCCAAACTCCAGCTGTCCCCCATTGATGTTTTTTTAAGGCATAATTTAAAAGAGGGACTGGAGTCTCATACCAACAAAAAAAATTAGGATGGCCAGCCAGCACCAGATCCATCAAAGGAGAAGCCGATGAAGAGAATCTTGATTACATGGGTGGAAACACTTATACAGAATTAAAGAGAGCCGAGGTGGCGCAGTGGTTAAATGCAGCACTGCAGGCCACTTCAGCTGACTGCAGTTCTGCAGTTCAGCGGTTCTAATCTCACCGGCTCAAAGATTGACTCAACCTTCCATCCTTCCGAGGTGGGTGAAATGAGGACCCGGATTGTTGTTGGGAGCGATATGCTGACTCTGTAAACCGCTTAGAGAGGGCTGAAATCCCTATGAAGCGGTATATAAGTCGAACTGCTATTGTTATTGCTATAAATTAGATGCAGAATAACAAGAGTCGCAAGGGACCTTGGAGGTCTTCTAGTCCAACCCCCTGCTCTGGCAGGAAACCGTTTGAGATAAACCATTGTATAATCTCTTCTAAAAAAAACCTCCAGTGTTGGGAGCATTTGCAACTTCTGGAGGCAAGTTGTTCCGCTGATTATTTGCCAGATAAGGTCTGTGACTGTAAATCCTCCCTCGAAAGACTTCACTGGATGGGAATGAGCAGAATTCACATTAAGTTAATAAAAAAGGAGTTTGTATCGGGACCAGGAGTTTGCTTCATGCTCTCGGGAAGCCTCAAAAAGAACACAAATCTTGCTTGGGTCTGTTCTCTTTAATCAGTTGTTGGCAACACACACACACACACACACACACACACACACACACACACGGTTGTCATTTTCAAATCTCTTCCAAGCCAACTTAGAATAACAATCAATTCCTTTCTGGGGATTGTTTAGACTGGAAATAAATTGAAACCAGGCATGCATCAGGCATGTGATTTCCACACACCCCCTCTCACCAGAGGCTCATCACCCCCTCTTCAAATCAGCTTCAATATTTAATACCAATTTATTGAAGCACGGTGGGGGGGGGGGAGTTTGCTCAAATATCTGTGAAGACTCGTGATCTCAAATAAAAAAAGTCTGCATATTTTCTTCCCTCCACGCCCCAGATGGAGTGATGTGCTTTTCCTTTTTTTTTTTAAGAAAGGATTTTTTTTAAATTTTATTTTATTTTATCAATTTCATATATACATTCACAATTATATGATCTCATAACTGTTATTAATAATATGTATTTATAACAATTTTTCCCTACTGTTAACAATACACTTGAAGATTGCTTTTTTAACATCCCATAGATCCATCTTATCTTACAACGGTCCTACTTCTTCTTCCCTCCCTCCCTCTTTCCTTCCCTTGTTTCTTCTCTCCTACTCCCCTTCCTTCCCTCCCTCCTTCCCCTTCCCTCCTTCTCTCCTTCCCTCCTTCCTTCCTTCCCTCCTTTCTTTTCTCCTTCTCTCCTTCCATTCCCCCTTCCTTTCCTCCTTCCTTCCCCCCTTCCTTCTCTCCTACATTCCCTCCTTCCTTCCCTCCTTTCTTTTCTCCTTCTCTCCTTCCTTTCCCCCTTCCTTTCCTCCTTCCTTCCCCCCTTCCTTCTCTCCTACATTCCCTCCTTCCTTCCCTCCTTCCTTCCCTCCTTCCTTCCCTCCTTCCTTCCTTCCTTCCCTCCTTTCTTCTCTCCTTCCTTTCCCCCTTCCTTTCCTCCTTCCTTCCCCCCTTCCTTCTCTCCTACATTCCCTCCTTCCCTCCTTTCTTCTCTCCTTCTCTTCTTCCTTCCCTCCTTCCTTCCCTCCTTTCTTCTCTCCTCTAAGAAAGGATCTTAAGTCACATTTTTCCAAACTTTTGGGGCCCCTGGAAAAGAAAATGCCCAGATGTGAAAGTTTTGCAAACGAGCCACGAAATATGATGCCTCTATGGGCCACCAGCCCAAACCTGGGATGTATAAATTGGCTTTGAAAAATCAAACAAGTCAAGAACCAAAATTAAAGGTAGGGTTGGGTGGGTTTCCCCCCCCCCAAAAAAATAAAATATGCTGAAACTGCGGAGCAGTTCGTGGGGGAATACGGGTAGACCTCGGCCTACGAGTGTGATGGAGCCCCAAATTTCCGTCGCTAAGTGAGACGGATGAGTTGTGCCCCGTTTTGCCATCTTTCTTGCCACAGTTGTTAAGTAAAGCACTGGAGTTGTTAAGTGAGTCACACAGTGGCTAAGTGAATCTGGTTTTCCCGTTGACTGTCAGGGGGTGGAAAAAGGGGGATTGCATGACCCCAGGACACTGCGACCGTCATAAGTGCAAGTCAGTTGCCATGCATCCGAATTTTCTAATACGAGGACCACTTCTATTATAATTCTGATTTCTATTCTATTCTGTGCTGATTTCTATTCTATTCTGTGCCGATTTCTATTCTATATTCTATTCTATATTCTGTTCTGTAATGTATTCTATTCCCTATTCCGTATTCCCTATCATGTTCTATTATGTATTCCATTCTATTCCTATTCTATTCTATTCTATATTTTACATTCTATAAACTATATTCTGTTCTGTAATCTATTCTATTCCCTATTTCTTATTCCCTATTATGTTCTTTCTATTCCTGTTTTATTCTGTATTCTATTTTCTATTCTGCAATAATTCACTTGACAACGGTGGCAAAACAGTCGTAAAACTAGGCCAAATTCGCTCAGCCACCGCCTTGCTTAGCGACAGAAACGCCGTTGTGGTCATAAGGCGAGCACTAGCTGTAGACGAGACCACCAGGCCCACCGCCGCTCTGCCCGGGGAGGGAACTTCCTGTCCTCCTATCCAAATCAAATATTCCTTTGAGCCTCGAGGCCAGAGGCCAACGATTACGCCAGTAAGTTGAATTCCTGTCCTCCCTCCCGTTTTCCCATGCCGGGCCTGTTTATTTTGAGAGAGGTTTGTTTTTCTCAGATTTTGCATTGTGGAAATGTCTCTCGGCATCACACATACAAGCCCTAAGTTCCCGCTCGCCCCCAATTCTTCAGAATAACAGAGTTGGAAGGGACCTTGGAGGTCTTCTAGTCCAACCCCTCCTGCTCAAGAAACCCCCTGCTCAGGATACCTGCTGTCCCACTGCTCACGAAACCCTGTATCATTTCAGACAAACGGTCCTCCAGTCTCTTCTTAAAAGCTTCCAGTGTTGTAGCAACCGCAACTTCTAGTGGCAAGCTGTTCCACTGGTTAACTGTTCTCACTGCCAGGAAATTGCTCCTTAGTTCTAGGCTGAATCTCTCCTTGATTAGATCCGCTCCTCGGCCTTTTTTTTCTTCTTCTTTGCAGCAAAACCAGCTTTTGCACAACTTTTGCACAATCTAGATGAGGAGCATTATACTGTGGCCCGCCAGGAGAGCTGGCAGCAGATTCGGACAGTGAGGAGGTTGGAGAGGAACCTGGGCCAGTCCTGGAGTCTGGGAAAGGCTCTGATAGCAATAGCAATAGCAGTTAGACTTATATACCGCTTCATAGGGCTTTCAGCCCTCTCTAAGCAGTTTACAGAGTCAGCATATTGCCCCCAACAACAACAATCCGGGTCCTCATTTTACCCACCTCGGAAGGATGGAAGGCTGAGTCAACCCTGAGCCGGTGAGATTTGAACAGCCGAACTGCAGTCAGCTGAAGTAGCCTGCAGTGCTGCATTTAACCACTGCGCCACCTCGGCTGATGAGGGCTCTGTGTTGGAGGCAGAGAGGAGGCCAGGGCCGTATGCCAGTTATCAGCTGCCTTCGGAGTCAGACATCAGTGAGGCAGAAGAACAGCGGGAGCCTGTTCCCAGTGTGCGCATGTGCAGAGTTGCCAGACGAAAGGAAGAGCTAAAGAACAAGGGCCGACTTGGGAGTAAAGGCCACAGGTGGACGGTGAATGGCCCCTCCCATGGGGAATAAATAGGAGCGAAAGGGGAGTGGAGTTTGCAGGAGGCAATTAGTTAGCAATAGCAATAGCAGCTAGACTTATATACCGCTTCATAGGGCTTTCAGCCCTCTCTAACCGGTTTACAGAGTCAGCATATCGCCCCCGACAACAATCCGGGTCCTCATTTCACCCACCTCGGAAGGATGGAAGGCTGAGTCAACCCTGAACCGGTGAGATTTGAACAGCCGAACTGCAGAACTGCAGTCAGCTGAAGTAGCCTGCAGTGCTGCATTTAACCACTGCGCCACCTCGGCTCTGTAATTCTGTAGTTCAATTCATCAGAGTGAAGATCTGTTCCTGACTTCTTGCCAAGTAGCTGCTGTTACAGCGTGGCGTTTAGAAGATATCGGCCTGGCAGCTCTCCAAGCCTGATAAAGGTCTTTAGCTGTGAAATCTTATGAAAGACTGTCGGCCGGGACTTTGCTGGAGAGGAATTTCCTTTAACCGAAATAAAGGGGGTTTTATCGGGACGAGGAGTCGGCTTCGAACCGACTTGGAACCACTTACCGAGCCTCTGAATTTGGATCACCTGACCACGGGGATGCGGCCACCGTCCTAAGTCTGAAAAAAAATGGTCATAAGTCATTTTTCAGTGCCGTTGTCACTTTGAATGAGTGATTGTAAGGCAAGGGCTCTCCACAAATCCAATATTTCGCACAGCCAGCCGGCCAAAACCATTATTAGTCCTCCGTCCCAGAATACCACCACAAAACCCCCCCCACTGGCAACAGCCGTTACGTTGTGCTCGGTCCCTGTGGAAAGCTGCTCACTTATGGGTCATAGTGGGTGTTAATTATTTGCCACCCTGGCCTCGGTGATGTCAGCTTCCTGAATATAATCCAGATGGAATTGAGGGTGGGGAGGGGGGAATTCCCCTGTGTGTTTTCTGGATTGCTTTCTTTCTTTTGCAAGTCTGCCGGTCAATGTCGACTGGCAACCACGCGGAGGAGAGCCTTCTCGGTGGCAGCTCCGACCCTATGGAACGATCTCCCCGTGGAGATTCGTACCCTCACCACCCTCCAGACCTTCCGCACAGCCCTTAAAATCTGGCTGTCCCGACAGGCCTGGGGCCAAAGACCTTAACCCTACCCGAATAGTATGAATGTTGTGCTTTTAATGATGTACTGTCTTATGTGTTAATTTGTTTGTTTCCCCTCCTTTCGAATTGTAAGCCGCCCTGAGTCCCCCCAGGGAAAAGGGCGGCATATAAATAAACTACTATACTATACTATACTATACTATACTATACTAAGTGTGTGATTTACCACAAATGTGCAAAAAAACCAACACACCCACGCTGGTGTCTAGCAGAAGAACTGATGAGGCCACGATGTCAGGGTGCAAATTTACGTGATTGAGTGTCGAAGAGTCGATGGATCAGAATAGCGCTGGGACCTTGGAAGTCTTCTTGGACGCGCCCCCCGCCCCCCGTCCCCGTTCAAGCAGGAGACCTTATGTCAGGGGTGAAATCCAGCAGGTTCTGACAGGTTCTGGAGAACCGGTAGCGGAAATTTTGAGAACCGGCAAATACCACCTCTGGCTGGCCCCAGAGTGGGGAGGGAGTGGGGATTTTGCAGTATCCTCCCACTGCCATGCCCACCAAGCCATGCAGGGGTGGGTTCCTGCCAGTTCTAACCTCTTCTAGAGAAGAGGTTCCAAAAATCTACAGTGCCGTGTAGAACCGGTTCTAGCTCCCCCCCCCCCGCCCGTCTGCACATCATCAAGATGAAGAGCGAGAGGAGGAATTCTGGGAGTTGAAGTCCACAAGTCTTAAAGCTGTCAAGTTTGAACACCCCTGGGGTTCTTTTTTCTAAAGGGTTAGGGGTGCAAAGGTCTTGT
>NW_028261388.1:3620674-3633174 GCF_051295495.1 Thamnophis sirtalis | reverse complement strand
ACATAAATTTTAGGATACCAAGACCGGCTTTGGACTGGATTCAGCCCAGTCCAAGGAAAGTTTTCCCTACGTCAAATTCCAGCCTGGAGAGGGAGGAATTTGGTTGGAGAAAGATCACAACTGAGAAACATTAACGCTTTAATGCAGTGTTTCTCGACCTTGGCCACTTGAAGATGTCCGGACTTCAACTCCCAGAATTCCCCAGCCAGCTTGGAGCTGGCTGGGGAATTCTGGGAGTTAAAGTCCGGACATCTTCAAGTGGCCAAGGTTGAGAAACACTGCTTTAATGTCTGTGGAGATTCTCCGTCATCCAGGTCAGGGTTATCCCAAAGGGACTTTCTCAAGAAGCAACTGGACTTTCTTGTTTGTTCTTTGAAGACGTTTCTCTTCTCATCCAAGAAGCTTCTTCAGCTCTAACCGGATGGTGGGAAAGGGAAGGATTAATACTCCTTGCAGACAGCTGGTCCTTTGCATCCTTTGAGAGGGTCCTTGAGGCTACTTGGAAGCTTATCTGTGGTCCTCAGAGTCACCTGAGTGGTGCAAATGGTTCCTGTAATCTGCAATTTTTCCCTCTGGAAATCCATCCCTTCTCCCACCCCATTCCAAGGGGTCTTCACCCCAAATTGTATAGTTAAAAAGTCCGTAGAGATTCTCCATCATCCAGGTCAGGGTTGTCTCAAAGATGCTTTTTTCAGGAGGCAACTAGACTTTCTGTTTTTTTCTTAGAAGACGTTTCGCTTCTCATCCAAGAAGCTTCTTCAGTTCTGACCGGATGGTGGGGAAGGGAAGGATTGATCCTCCTTGCAGACAGCTGGTCATTTGCATCCTTTGAGAGGGTCGTTGAGGCCACTTGGAGTTTTACCTATGTCCTCAGGGTCACCTGAGTGGTGCAAATGGTTCCTGTAATCTGCAATTTTCCCTCTGGAAATCCATCCCTTCTCCCACCCCATTCCAAGGGTCTTCACCCCAAATTGTATAGTTAAAAAGTCCGTAGAGATTCTCCATCATGCAGGTCAGGGTTGTCTCAAAGATGCTTTTTTCAGGAGGCAACTGGACTTTCTGTTTTTTTCTTAGAAGACGTTTCGCTTCTCAGCCCAAGAAGCTTCTTCAGCTCTGGACTGGATGGTGGGGAATGGAAGGATTGAAACTCCTTGCAGACAGCTGGTCATTTGCATCCTTTGAGAGGGTCGTTGAGGCCACTTGGAGTTTTACCTATGTCCTCAGGGTCACCTGAGTGGTGCAAATGGTTCCTGTAGTCTGCAATTTTTCCCTCTGGAAATCCATTCCTTCTCCCACCCCATTCCAAGGGTCTTCACCCCAAATTGTGTAGCTAAAAGTCCGTAGAGATTCTCAGTCCTCCAGTCACAGTTGTCTCAAAGATGCTTTTTCAGGAGGGATTTGAACTTTCTGGTTTTTCCTTTGAAGCCGTTTCCCTTCTCATCCAAGAAGCTTCCTCAGCTCTGACTGGATGGTGAAGGATGGAAGGGTTGATATTCCTTGCAGACAAAGCTGGTCATTTGCATCCTTTGAGAGGGTCCTTGAGGCCACTTGGAGCTCCACAGCCCAATCCTTTCAGCAGTTCCAAGAAGCTTCCACATCCATTTGCACCACTCAGGTGACCCTGAGGACACGGATAAAACCTCCAAGTGGCCTCAACGACCCTCTAAAAAGGATGCAAATGACCAGCTGCCTGCAAGGAGAATCAATCCTTCCATTCCTCACCATCCAAGTCAGAGCAGAAGAAGCTTCTTGGATGAGAAGCGAAATGTCTTCGAACAAAAATCAGAAAGTCCAGATGCCTTAACTGTAATGCAGAGTTTTGAATTTATTTATTTTTTAAAAAATCTCTCCAGTTAGCTGAGATCCCAGAAGAGGATCTGACCTGCAGGATCGCCCTGGAAATAGCAAAGGATCAGCCCGCGGTGATATCTGGCATATGGCCCTGGGCCCCCTCTTCCTCCGACACAGAACCCTCATTTGAGCCTTCCCCAGACTCCAGGACCGGCCCGGGTTCCTCCCCAGCCTCCCCACTGTCCGAATCTGCTGCCAACTCTGCTGGTGGGGTCACAGCCGAATGCTCCTCATCCAGATTGTGCAAAAGTTGTGCAAAAGTTTGGTTTTGCTGATCTAATCAAGGAGAGATTCAGCCTAGACCAGTGTTTCTCAACCTTGGCCACTTGAAGATGTCCGGACTTCAACTCCCAGAATTCCCCAGCCAGCGAATGCTGGCTGGGGAATTCTGGGAGTTGAAGTCCGGACATCTTCAAGTGGCCAAGGTTGAGAAACACTGAAGCTATTTCCTGACAGTGAGAACAATTAACCAGTGGAACAACTTGCCACCAGAAGTTCCTGCAACTATGGTGCTCCATCCCTGGAGGTTTTCAAGAAAAGATTGGTTGGTCATTTCTCCAGGATGGTCCAACGACTCCTGCCTTGGGCAGGGGGTTAGACTAGAAGATCTCCGAGGTCCCTTCCAGAGTGTACGATTCGAGTTTTGGTCTGCCCAATTGCTGACATGCCAGCCCTTTCTTTACAAAGGGAGGCAGCACTTGGAGTAAAACCAGAGAAATGGGGACACCAAGCAAAGTCCATTTATGGTCAGTTGGTTGGAATGGAAAGCCTGCAGCTCAAAAGGAGATCTTTAGTTATCTGTAGAGATGGGACTCATGGCCCACTTTGATCTTTGCCGTGTTTCTCAAAGTAGTTAATCTACGCAGGAAGTTAGACCTCTGTTTCAAGGCTGTAAAACCTTATCTTTCCATTCTTCTAAGCAAACTAAACAAAGGGACAATCCAGATAAATTAATCTTTGGCCATTCTGTGTAGGTGCTGAGCAGTAGGTGCTTGAAGTAAACAATGTGTCGGAATAAGAGAGCTGGAAGGGACCTTAGAGGTCCTCTAGTCCAACCCCCCTGCTCAGACCTTATACCACCATTCCAGATAAATGGCTGTCCAGTCTCTTAAAAACCTCCAGTGATGGAGCACCCAGAACTTCTAGTTCTCCCCACTACTACTCCTCCCTCCTCCTCCTCCTCCTCTTCCTCCCCTCCTCCTCCTCCCTCCTCCCCCTCTTCCTCCCCCTCCTCCCCCTCTTCTTCCTCCTCCTCCTCTTCTTCCTCTTCCTCCTCCCTCCTCCCCCTCTTCCTCCCTCTCCTCCCCCTCTTCTTCCTCCTCCTCCTCTTCTTCCTCCTCCTCCTCCCCTCCTCCCCCTCTTCCTCCTCCTCCCCCTCCTCTTCCTCCCCTCCTCCTCTTCCTCCTTCTCCTTCTCCTCCTCCCCCTCCTCCACTCCTCTTCTTCCTCCTCCTCTCTCCTCCCCTCCTCCTCCTCTTCCTCTTCTTCTTCTTCCTCCTCCCTCCTCCCCTCTTCCTCCCCCTCTTCTTCCTCCTCCTCTTCTTCTTCCTCCTCCTCCCCCTCCTCCCCATCTTCCTCCCTCTCCTCCTCTTCTTCCTCCTCTTCCACTTCTTCTTCCTCCTCCTCCCCTCCCCCTCTTCCTCCTCCTCCTCCTCCTCCCCTCCTCCATTCCTCTTCTTCCTCTCCTCCTCCTCCCCTCTTCCTCCCCCTCTTCTTCCTCCTCCTCTTCTTCTTCTTCCTCCTCCTCCTCCCTCCTCTTCCTCTCCTCCCCCCTCTTCTTCCTCCTCTTCTTCTTCCTCCCCCTCCTCCCCCTCTTCCCTCCTCCCCCCCTCATCTTCCCTTTCTCCTCCTCCACAATCCCCCCTCCCTTCTAGCACTGGTGATGTTACCTAGTTCGGGTGATGAAACATCTTCCAGAAAACAGCCTAACTCAGAGCAGCAAGGAACTTCTAAATGGATTGGATTGATTTTTTAAAAAAAATGAAATTGGAAAATCAAGATCAGATCATAGCCGACTCTGATTTACATCACCATACCGTTAAATGCCCTGGAAGTTATCCATCCATTTTAATGGAGTTTAAATGAAACTTATTTTACGGGGGAATAAAATATGGACTTGATCGACTTCTCTCTCTCTCCCTCCCTCCCTCCCTCCCCCTCCCTCCCTCCCTCCCTCCCTCTCTCCCCCCCACTCTCTCTCTCCCTCCCTCCCTCCCTCCCCTCTCTCTCTTTCCTGTCTCTGTTTTGGATCTACGCATCACAGGATCTGAGAAACGTTCCGAGGGAGCCAAAAGACTCAAAGACTTCACATACATCACTGAGGACTAATAGCATGACTTCATTCTAAAAATACCATGATTATCAACTGGCTCATTGACCGCTGGCACGAAGCACATTTAATACCGATTCTCTTCCAAAGCTGCTCACATTCTAGTCACAACCCAGCATGGATTTTCTTTTGCTCTGGGGTCTGTTTTTAATTTATGGGATGTCTGGAAGCATTAGGAAAGGCTCTCCAAATGGCTCAGCTTTCCTGTCTGACTCAGGAGGGTGTTCCAGAGTTAGAATTTGGATGCTGATGACAAGCCCCCCATCACCACCACCACGCAAGTCTGTCTTGTAGCTTGAAGGTCAAGAGGAGTTGGGAATCCCCAGTCGGAACCGGAATCAGGCTTCGTTCAGAGGCGATGAAAGCAGCTGCATCGCCCAATTCAGTGCATCAAAGGTAAAAGTTCCCCTCGCACATCTGTGCTACTCGTTCCCGACTCTAGGGGGCGGTGCTCATCTCCGTTTCAAAGCCAAAGAGCAGGCGCTGTCCAAAGACATCTCTGTGGTCATGTGGCTGGCATGACTCAACACCGAAGGGGCATGGAACGCTGTTCCTTTCCCACCAAAGGTGGTTCCTATTTTTCTACTTGCATTTTTTACGTGCTCTCGAACGGCTAGGATGGCAGAAGCTGGGACAAGTCACGGGAGCTCACTCCATTATGCGGTGCTGGGGATTCGAACCGCCAAACTGTCTCAACACCGAAGGCGCATGGAATGCTGTTCCTTTCCCACCAAAGGTGGTCCCTATTTTTTTACTTGCATTTTTTACGTGCTTTCGAACGGCTGGGATGGCAGAAGCTGGGACAAGTCACGGGAGCTCACTCCATTATGCGGTGCTAGGGATTCGAACCACGAAACTGTCTCAACACCGAAGGCGCATGGAATGCTGTTCCTTTCCCACCAAAGGTGGTCCCTATTTTTCCTACTTGCATTTTTTACGTGCTCTCGAACGGCTAGGATGGCAGAAGCTGGGACAAGTCACGGGAGCTCACTCCATTATGCGGTGCTAGGGATTCGAACCGCCAAACTGTCGACCTTTCCGATCGACAAGCTCAGTGTCTTGGCCCCTGAGCCACTGCGTCCCCAATTAAGTGTATACAGGTAGACAAAATAATAGAATAACAAAGTTGGAAGGGGTCTCCAGGTCGTAAAAGACCACTCTATTACTTTTAGCAATAGCACTTAGACTTATATACCCCTTCACAGTATTTTTACAGCCCTCTCTAGAGTGGAGGCTAAAACATGAAGAATGGTTGCAGGAACTGGGTAGGTCTAGTTTAATGAAAAGAAGGACTAGGGGAGACATGATAGGAGTCTTCCAATATCTCAGGGGTTGCCACAAAGAAGAGGGAGTCAACCTATTCTCCAAGGCACCGGAGGGTAGAACAAGAAGCAACGGATGGAAACTAATTAGACCCTGTCTTATTTTCGGGGAAAGAAGGTATTTATTTTATCCTGCGTTTATTATTATTATAGATAACTCATGGTGGTGAATAGACTTAATACTCCTTCCTATTCCTGTTTTCCCCACAAAAACATCGCTGTGAGGTGTGTTGGGTCTTATTTTTGGGGAAACACGGTATTTAAGTCATTGTCCACGAGGACTCCAAGATCCTCTCACAGTTGAGCCAGCTACCACCCATCTTATACCTGTGCATTTGGTAAATCTTGCCTAAATGTAAAACTTTCTTTTTCTCATTGCTGAATTTCATTCTGGGAGTTGAAGTCCACAAGTCTTAAAAGTTTCCAAGTTTGAAGACCTCTGATCTAAGTGGAGAGATTGCAGAGGAAGGGATTACAAGAGAGTAAATTATGCTGGCTGGAGAATTGTGGGAGTTGAAGTCCACAAGTCTCAAAAGTTGCCAAGTTTGAAGACCTCTGAACTAAGTGGAGAGATTGCAGAGGAAGGGATTACAAGAGAGTAAATTATGCTGGCTGGAGAATTCTGGGGGTTGAAGTCCACAAGTCTTAAAAGTTGCCAAGTTTGAAGACCTCTGAACTAAGTGGAGAGATCGCAGAGGAAGGGATTACAAGAGACTAAATTATGCTGGCTGGAGAATTCTGGGAGTTGAAGTCCACAAGTCTTAAAAGTTGCCAAGTTTGAAGACCTCTGATCTAAGTGGAGAGATCGCAGAAGAAGGGATTACAAGAGAGTAAATTATGCTGGCTGGGGGAATTTTGGGGGTTGAAGTCCACAAGTCTTAAAAGTTGCCAAGTTTTAAGACCTCTGAACTAAGTGGAGAGATCACAGAGGAAGGGATTACAAGAGAGTAAATTATGCTGGCTGGAGAATTCTGGGAGTTGAAGTCCACAAATCTTAAAAGTTGCTAAGTTTGAAGACCTCTTGTTTGAGATATTTGGATAGCCAAGGGTTGGTATGCATGGGTGACCATCCTGCCCTCCTCCACTCCATGTGTTTCTCTGCACATGCCCCGTGACCTCAAGTCTCCCTAGCTGTCAACAGGAAACTATGAAAGTCAACAATAGGAAAGACAATCGCAAACCCTCTGCGGTATTTGCCATTTTGGTTTGAACGTTTGTAAACAGCTCCCGTGGGTTGTATACATATGTTGAAAATAAATAAAATAAAAAACAACGAGGCTATTATCAAATCCATGGTTCTGGTTTTAGGTGACTTTAGGCAACCTCGGTGGTCAGAAAACCTTGAAATGTTTCATTCAGGTTCGATTCAAGCGAAAGAGAATGAATTCATAGAATGATAGACTTGAAAAAGCCATTCAGGCTTCCTGACTTATATCTCCCGTTCAGTGTTGGAATCTACATTTCTTTATTTATCTTATTTATTTCCAAAATACAGACAGTCCTTGACTTACAACTGTGCGTTTAGTGACCATTCAAAGACAATGGCACTGCAAATAGTGACATGGCCAGTTTTCCCAGTCACAACCATTACTCCTTCCTTCCTTCCTTCCTTCTCTTCCACCCTCCCTCCTTACCTTCTTTTCTCTGTCCATCATCCCCTCCCTCCCTCTCTTTCTTTCTTTCTTTCTTTCTTTCTTTCTTTCTTTCTTTCTTTCTTTCTTTCTTTCTTTCTTTCTTCCCTTCCCTTCCCTTCCCCTTCTTCCTTCTCTTCCTTCTCTTCCTTCCTCCCTCCTTTCCTTCTTTTCTCTGTCCCTTATCATCCCCTCCCTCTTTCTTTTCTTTCTTTCTTTTCCTTTCCTTTCTTCCTTCTCTTCCTTCCTCCGTCCTTTCCTTTTCTCTGTCTTCTATCATACCCTCCCTCTTTCTTTTCTTTCTTCCTTCCTTCCTTTCTTTCCCCTTCCTTCCTTCTTCTTTCTCTTCCTTCTCTTCCTTCCTCCCTCCTTTCCTTCTTTTCTCTGTCCCTTATCATCCCCTCTCTTTCTTTTCTTTTCTTTCTTTCTTTTTTCTTTCTTTCTTTTCCTTTCCTTTCCTTCCTTCCTTCTTTTCCTTCCTCCGTTCTTTCCTTCTTTTCTCTGTCCCTTATCATCCCCTCTCTTTCTTTTCTTTTCTTTCTTTCTTTCTTTCTTTCTTTCTTTCTTTCTTTCTTTTCCTTTCCTTTCTTCCTTCCTTCTCTTCCTTCCTCCGTTCTTTCCTTCTTTTCTCTGTCCCTTATCATCCCCTCTCTTTCTTTTCTTTTCTTTTCTTTCTTTCATTCTTTCTTTCTTTTCCTTTCCTCCATCCCTCCCTCTCCTTCCTTCCTTCCTTCCGTCCTAGTAACATCTAGTCTTAATTTTTATATTTATTTTTTTAAAAATGAAAGGAATATCAAATTCCCCCATTCAACTTGTGTTCTCTTTAGTCATCCAGCCCAGGGAGCTGACTCCGCACCCACCCAGGAAGGTAGCTATGAAGAGCCTCTTCCCAGAATTTTTTCCCTTTGTGGTGGTTTTAGAGCTTTAAGCTCTACGCAGCCTTTAATTTAAAAGCACAGTTGGAGAGGCCTCCAGCGGTTTCAATATTTAGAGATGATAAAGAGCCCAACGGGTGGGGCAGTGAATCACAGAAAATGGGACAAGGGACATACAGGTGGTCCTTGACTGACCACCGTAACTGAAGCCAAAATTTCCGTTGCAAAGCGAGACCAATGTTCAGTGAGATTTGCCCCATTTAACGACCTTTCTTGCCCCGTCGTTAAATGAGTCTCTGCGGTTGCGAAGTTAGCAATGCGGTTGTTAAGTGAATCGGGATTCCCCATTGCTGGTCAGAAGGTCGCAAAAGGGGATCACTTGACACACATACACAACCGAGGACATTGCACCCCCCGCCATAAATATGAATCAGTTGCCAATCGTGCAAATTCTGATCGCACCATAAGGATGCGACGATGGTCGTAAGTGTGAAAAATGGTCATAAGTCACTTTTTTTCAGTGCTGCTGTAATGTTGGAAACTAAATACTAGGGCTCGATTCTGGTCATAAGATGAGGATCGTTGAGGGCTACCTATGTATATAGTCCTTGACTTACAGCCACGGGTTTAGAAGTTATGACAGTACTGGGGAAAAAAGCGACTGACAACCCATCCTCGTACTTATGACCATTGCAGCATCCCCATGGTCACGTGATTGCAATTCAAGAGCTTGGCAACTGATTCATATTTATGACGGTTGAATTTTGCAACCTTTCCAACTATCTTTTGACAAATGAGGAAAGTTGGATTCAGTTCATTCTTGCATGGTTTTCTTAATGGCTCTGGGGCTGGCTGGGGAATGCTGGGAATTGTTAAACAGGTACAGATTAACAGAGTTGGAAGGGACCTTGCGCAGGAAAATAGAATACAGTAGAGTAGAGTAGAGTAGAGTAGAGTAGAATAGAATAGAATATGGAATGAATAGAATAGAATAGAATATGGAATGAATAGAGATAGGATAGAATAGAATGAATAGAATATGGAATGAATAGAGAATAGGATAGAATAGAATGAATAGAATGAATAGAATGAATAGAATGAATAGAATGAATAGAATGAATAGAATAGAATGGAATGAATAATAGAATAGAATGAATAGGATAGAATAGAATAGAATAGAATAGAATATGGAATGAATAGAGAATAGGATAGAATAGAATGAATAGGATAGAGTAGAATATGGAATGAATAATAGAATAGAATATGGAATGAATAGAGAATGGAATGGAATAGAATGGAAAAGAATAGAATTCTTTATTGTCCCAGTGTAATTGGACACACAAGGAATTTGTCTTTGGTGCAGATGCTCTCAGGGTACATAAGGAGAATAAAACACATTCATCACGAGTAAAAAGATACATTTAATTATGTTAATCATTAAAGTTGCTTCATCGCTGGGGTTTTTTAGAAGCGACTGGACAGCCACCTGTCTAGTACGGTGTAGGGTCTCCTGCTTGAGCAGGGGGTTGGACTAGAAGACCTCCAAGGTCCCTTCCAACTCTATTCTAACTGAAGGTTGGAAAATAACACAGCTTGCTTATCTTCCCTTTTAGTTGAAACTTTTTAAAATAAAAAAACATTTTTTGTTGCCGGCACACTTCTTCCCCAAAAGCACAAGGGCTGCCCACCTGTTTCTGGGTTTTTCGTCCAGCCACAGTTGCGTCCTGTTTGTCGAGGAACAATAGCTGAATAGCAAGCCAGAAATGTTGTGTCTGTTGGGCCCAGCTCCAAAGTCCACTTTGGTCTTCCTGGGGATGTTTTATTAAACAGACAGCACGAGTGACTCAAACTTGGTGCTTTCTTGAGAAATTCTCCGGGCAGACGGGCGACTAATTTATTCCAGGGAAAGATGCAGCATTCGCATTGTCATTTGGCCTCTTGGGAAGCTGAAAGGCATGACTATGGCTGGGCTTCACATACGGACCCAATTTTTATAAGGACCCACCTACTGATTTGCCAAGCCCAGATGTGGCCTTGAGGCTGGTAGCAATAGCAATAGCAGTTAGACTTATATACCGCTTCACAGGGCTTCCAGCCCTCTCTCAGCGGTTTACAGAGTCAGCCTATCACCCCCAACAGTCTGGGTCCTCATTTCACCCACCTCGGAAGGATGGAAGGCTGAGTCAACCTTGAGCCGGTGAGATTTGAACCGCTGAACTGCAGATCACAGTCAGCTGAAGTGGCCTGCAGTACTGCACCCTAACCACTGCGCCACCTCGGCTCTTCGGCATCTGTAACTCTTGGTGAGTTACAGATGCCACCAATGTCCTCGGTCCCCTTTTTGCGGGCCTCCTACAACAGCCCTTCAAGGTAGGACGTGATGCTCGTTGGCCTTTGTCTCCTCCCAGGTCCCATTCCGCCCACGGTTGAGTGTTGCTGTGGGATTTTTGTTTCCCCCTTTTACAAAGGGAGACTTTGAGATGCCTGGACTTCAACTCCCAGAATTCCCCAGCCGATGTGTGGAGGAGGAGGAGGAGGAGGAGGAGGAGGAGGAGGAGGAGGAGGAGGAGGAAAGGAGAAGCAGAAGGAGGAAGAAGGGGCCACCAGTTCACATTTATGACGTTTACAGCATCCCCAGTTCGCGTGATCCCTTTTGGGAGAAGCAAAGTCAACGGGGAAACCCAATTCCCTGAACGATCTTGTGACTAACTTAAAAGTGGCAGTGACTCGTTTTACAACAGTGGTAAGGAAGGTCGTAAAACGGGAGCGGAAATGCACTTAGCATTTAAATTGTTGTTTGTCTTATTAGGAGCCGAGGTGGTGCAGTGGTTAAATGCAGCACTGCAGTTCAGCAGTTTGGCTGTTCAAATCCCACCAGGCTCAAGGTTGACTCAGCCTTCCATTCTTCCGAGGTGGGTGAAATGAGGACCCAGATTGTTGTTGGGGGCAATATGCTGACACTGTAAACCGCTTAGAGAGGGCTGAAAGCCCTATGAAGCGGTATATAAGCCTAACTATTGCTATTCCCTTTCCCCTTTTTATTGTAAGCCGTCCGGAGTCCTTCGGGAGTGGGCGGCATACAAGACTAATAAACATACATACAGCAACTCTCTTGCTTAGCAATGGAAATCTTGGGCTCCAAAATGCGGTCGTAAGTTGGGGGGGGGATACCTGTCAAGGGCAGAGTAGGGGAGAGGTAAGGGAAGAAGGAAGGGGAAGTTGAGGAAGGAAGGGAGAAGGGAGGGAGGGGAAAAGGAAAGGAGAGGAAGGTGGAAGGGAGAGAAAGAGAAGGAAAGAGGGTAGGAAGGGGAAGAGTAGGAGTAGGAGAGAGGTAAGGGAAGGAGGAAGGGAAAGGAGAGGAGGAAGAAAGGAAGGAAGGGAGGGAGGGAGGGAGGGAAAAAGGAAAGGGAAAGGAGAGGAGGGTGGAAGGGAGAGAAAGAGAAGGAAAGAGGGTAGGAAGTGGAAGAGTAGGAGTAGGAGAAAGATAAGGGAAGAAGGAAGGGGGAGGAGAGGAGGAAGGAAGGGAGAAGGGAGGGAGGGAAAAAGGAAAGGGAAAGGAGAGGGTAGAAGGGAGAGAAAGAGAAGGAAAGAGGGTAGGAAGGGGAAGAGTAGGAGTAGGAGAGAGGTAAGGGAAGGAGGAAGGGAAAGGAGAGGAGGAAGAAAGGAAGGAAGTAGAGAAGAAAGGGAGGGAGAAAAGAAAGGGAAAATAAGGTGGTGTTAAAACAAGTGGATGGGATGGTAAATAAAGCAATCCAAATTGTATATTATAACCTTTTAAATGGAATAACAAATGTATAAGAACGACAAATGTAAAGAAGAAGAATAATTATGCGAATGTATACCTATAATTGTATGTAAGAAAATAAAAATAAAAAACTCCCCCCCCCAAAGAAGAGAGAGAGGTAGTTTGAGACTTCTGTCCAGTTAAATTGCACCCATGACCAGACAAAGCTCTTTATTTTTATTTTTTTTTAAAAAGCAGGGAAATTGTTCCAGGCCCCATATTTAAACTATGGAAACTTAATTTACAGGAAATGACAGTGCCGAGACCATTCCGGCTGATCTCGAAAATTAAAATACAAAGGTCAAAAATTAAAATACAAACGTCAGGCTGGTTTGGACTTGGAGAAGGGACCACAAGGAGATCTTAGAGAAAAGTAGGCAGGATGGAGAAATTCCCCCTTGAAAAACAAAACAAAACAAAGGAAATACTTCTCATATCATTGGGGAAAAAAAACCTCACTCACAATGAAAAAGAAGTTGAGTGTGATTTTTCTGGTACTTATACATGTATATAAACTTATTATAAACTTATCAATACTTATGACATTTTGCTGGTTGGGAAATATCCGTCTGCTTCTTCATGCAAAAGTCAGAGGGTTGAGGAGATGAATGGTAGACCACTAGGAGATCTCAAATAAAACAGGCAGGAGGGAGAAATTCCCCTCCCGCCATTAAAGCCCCTACTTTTTATATCATTGCCAAATTTTATA
>NW_028261388.1:3544741-3620474 GCF_051295495.1 Thamnophis sirtalis | reverse complement strand
AATCGGGGAAAAAAACCCAAAATCGAAATTTTGCCCCTTTTATGACGTTTCTTGCCCTTGGTTGTTAAGTGAATCGCTGCAGTTGATCAGTTAGTAACACGGGGAAGGGGATTTGGCTTCCCCGCGGATTTTGCTCATGGGAAGGTCGCAAAAGGGGATCACATGACGTTGGGACAGGTTGTAAATGTGAGAAACGATCCTGAGGTGCTTTTTTTCCAGTGCTGTTGTAACTTTGAAGGGTTACTAAATGACCCGTTGTAAGTTGAGGACCAGTCTCTTCTTAAAAACCTCCAGTGATGGAGCACCCACCATGGTGGCAAGCTGTTCCACTGGTTAATTCTTTGTTTTCTCTCTCTCTCTCTCTCTCTCTCCCTCCATCCGTCTCTTTCTCTCTCCCTCTCTCCCTCCCTCTCTCTCCCTCTCTCTCCCTCTCTCCCTCCCTCTCTCCCTCCCTCTCTCTCCCTCTCTCTGTCCCTCTCTCTCCCTCCCGCCCTCCCTCCCTCTCCCTCCCTCCCTCCTCCTCCTTCCTCTTCTCCCTCCCTCCCCTCTCTCCCTCTCTCCTTCCCTCTCTCCCTCCCTCTCTTCCCTCTCTCTGTCCCTCTCCCTCCCCCCTCTCTCCCTCTCCCTCTCTCTCTCCCTCCCTCTCTTTCCCCTCTCTCCTCCAACCCTCTCACCCTCCCACCCTCTCCTCCCTCCCTCCCTCTCCTCCCTCTCTCTCCCCTCTCTCCATCCATCTCTTCCCTCCCTCTCTCCCTCCCTCACCTCTCTCCCTCCCTCCCTCCCTTCCCCCCTCTCTCCCTCCTTCCTCTCTCCCGCCCACCCCTCCCCTCTCTCCCTCCCTCCCCTCTCTCCCTCTGTCCCTCCCCTCCCTCCCTCTCTCCCTCCCCTCCCTCCATCTCTCCCTCTCTCCTTCCCTCTCTCCCTCCCTCTCTCCCTCCCTCTCTCCCTCCCTCTCTCTCCCTCTCTCTGTCCCTCTCTCTCCCTCCCGCCCTCTCCCCCTCCCTCCCTCCTCTCTCTCTCCCTCTCTCCGTCCCTCTCTCCCTCCCCTCTCCCCCTCCCTTCCTCTCTCCCTCCCTCCCTTCCCCCTCTCTCTCCTTCTCTACCTCACTCTGTCTCTACCTCCCTCTCTCTCCCTCTCTCCCTCCAACCCTCTCACCATCCCTCCCTCTCTCCCTCTCCCTCCCTCTCCCTCCCTCTCTCCATCCCTCTCTTCCTCCCTCTCTCCCTCCCTCCCCTCTCTCCCTCTCTCCTTCCCTCTCTCCCTCCCTCTCTTTCCCTCTCTCTGTCCCTCTCCCTCCCTCCCTCTCTCCCTCCCTCCTCTTTCTCCCTCCCTCCCTTCCCCCTCTCTCTCCTTCTCTCCCTCCCTCTCTCTCTCCCTCCCTCTCTTTCCCTCTCTCCCTCCCTCCCTCTCCCTCCCCCCTCTCTCTCCCTCCCTCCCTTCCCCCCCTCTCCCTCCCTCTCTCTCTCCCTCCCCCTCTCTCTCCCTCCCTCCCTCTCCCTCTCTCTCTCTCTCACACACACACAGAGGGAGAGACAGAGAGACTAATAGTCCTTGGCATACAACAGTTCATTTAGCGACCGTTGGAAGTTACAGAGGCACTAAAAGTGACGTGACCGTTTTCCACACTTATGACCACTGCAGCATTCCCCAGAGTCATGTGATCAAAATTGGCATAGTCTAATGAAGGGAAGGACCAGGGGAGGCAGGAGAGCATCTTCCAATATTTGAGGGGCTGCCCTAAAGAAGAGGGAATCATCTATTTTCCAAAGCCCCCGAAGGCCAGAGAAGGAATAACGGATGGAAACTGAGCAAGGAGAGATTCAACCTGGAAATAAAGAGAAATTTTCTTGACAGTGAGAACCATCAACCCATGGAACAGAAGTTGCCTTCAGAAGTTGTGGGAGCTTCATCCATGGAGGCTTTCAAGAAGATACTGGACTGCCACTTGTGAGAAATGGCTCAGGGTCTCCTGCTTGGACGGGGGGTTGGACTAGAAGACCTCCAAGGCCCCTTCCAACGCGGTTAATCTGAAATGATGAGGGGACTGGAGGCTAAAACATAACGATGAACGGTTGCAGGAACTGGGCATGGCTAGTCTAGGGAAGAGAAGGACCAGGGGAGACAGGATAGAAGCCTTCCAATACTTGATGGGCTGCCTCAGAGAGGAGGGGGTCAAGCTATTTTCCAAAACACCCGAAGGCCAGACAAGGAACAATGGATGGAAACTAAACAAGGAGAGATTCAACCTAGAAACAAGGAGGAATTTTCTGATAGTGAGAACCATCAAGTCAAGGAACAGAAGTTGCCTTCGGAAGTTGTGGGAGCTTCATCCCTGGAGGCTTTCAAGAAGAGACTGGATTATCATTGGTCAGAAATGGTGTAAGGTCTCCTGCATGGGTGGGGTTTGGACTAGATGACCTCCAAGGTCCCTTCCAACTCTGTTCATCTGTACGTGTAAGCCAAAGAAAACCTCTTTGATGTCACACTTGGCCTCCTGCCTATAACCTCGGTTTGCCCAGGAAATCCATCTCAGGTGGCCGTGATTGAGATCACGCCCCCCCACCACCCCAGAGGCCATCCAGATGTGTGTGTGGGGGGATTAAAATGGCTTTCCAACTTGGCTGACAACAGAAGGTCTTTTTATATCTTTTAAAACAAACATTTCATCATTCCTCAATCAGTGAGACATCGAAGTACAATTTTTTGCGTGTCAAAATAATTCTAGTTTACCACCAAATTCTTGTCTAGCCTAATATATACCCCTCCCTCCCTCCATCCTCCCCCCCAACCCCCCTCCTCCTTCCCCCCCCCGACTTCCCAGAACCCCTACACGGTATGGATTTCTAACAAACACAGTCTAAAATCTATTGAGAAAAAAGAAATAAAGAAATTAATGACCTTCTACATTGACCTTAGCTTCTTCTTGCCGAACTAACTTTAAACAATTTAAATCATTTCTGATCTTAAGCATAGGCTAACTGGAATTTCTTGGTCCCGTATTTATTTTGTATATTATAGTCAATCCATTTTTTCCAGTCTCGTTTATATATCTCATTTGAGTGATCCTTAAGATATGCCGATATTTTAGCCATCTCGGCTAAGTTTGTGACTTTCAATGTCCATTCTTGAGTTGAAGGCAAGTCTTCCTTCTTCCAGTATTGCGCCACCAACAAGTCTTGCTGCCGTTATTAGGTGCAAAATCAAGTTAGTCTCTACCACTGTAAAATCAGTACATATACCTAGTAAGAATAACTGAGGAGTAAACTTTATCCTTCTTTTAAAGATATTTTGCATAACCCACCATAAAACGGAAGGTTTTATTGTGATCCCAGCTCCTATGGCTGACGACACCGTTTCCCATTTCTCCATTTTTTTTGCCAACTGGCCTTCCTTGGACTGCTTTTGCCAAAATGTTTTGATATTAGTCACTTGTCCTAAGACAACTTTATGAACTCCAGCTTGGAGACAAGAAACATCATGCGATTATTTTTCATCCGGCCTGAGAGTTGAGCGGAGGCTGGGAATATTTTTAAGCTGGAAGGATGGGAAGAAGAGAGGCTGAACCAGTTCAAAAGGGGATCCTGAAATGATCTTTCCTACTGTAGGTTTAACCGGTCGATCCGTCTGGGAATCGTCAAACCTCACCCGGACGTCTCCAAGGGGTTATTTCAATGGGGTCTTTATTATTTCTTTATTCAGTTGGTATCCAGCCTTTTATTATTTTTGCAAATAACTCGAGGTGGCAAATGTAGCCCAACCCATCTTCTTATTTTGTCCACAACAGCCTTGCCAGGTAGGTTGGGCTGAGAGAGGGGGGACTGGCCCATAGTCCCCCAGCTGGCTTTCATGCCAAGGAAGGACTAGAATTCACCGTCTCCTGGCGATTGGCCCAGAGTCACACAGCTGGCTTTCATGCCTAAGGCGGGACTAGAACTCACCGTCTCCTGGTGATTGGCCCAAAGTCACCCAGCTGCCTTTCAGGCCTAAGGCGGGACTAGAACTCACCGTCTCCTGGTGATTGGCCCAAAGTGACCCAGCTGCCTTTCATGCCTAAGGTGGAATTAGAACTCACAGTCTCCTGGTGATTGGCCCAAAGTCTCCCAGCTGCCTTTCATGCCTAAGGCGGGACTAGAACTCACTGTCTCCTGGTGATTGGCCCAAAGTGACCCAGCTGCCTTTCATGCCTAAGGTGGAACTAGAACTCACAGTCTCCTGGTGATTGGCCCAAAGTCCCCCAGCTGGTTTTCATGCCTAAAGCGGGACTAGAACTCACCGTCTCCTGGTGATTGGCCCAAAGTGACCCAGCTGCCTTTCATGCCTAAGGTGGGACTAGAACTCACAGTCTCCTGGTGATTGGCCCAAAGTCCCCCAGCTGCCTTTCAGGCCTAAGGCGGGACTAGAACTCACCGTCTCCTGGTGATTGGCCCAAAGTGACCCAACTGCCTTTCATGCCTAAGGCGGGACTAGAACTCACCGTCTCCTGGTGATTGGCCCAAAGTCACCCAGCTGCCTTTCATGCCTAAGGCGGGACTAGAACTCACCGTCTCCTGGTGATTGGCCCAAAGTCCCCCAGCTGCCTTTCATGCCTAAGGCGGGACTAGAACTCACTGTCTCCTGGTGATTGGCCCAAAGTCACCCAGTTCGCTTTCCTGCCTAAGGCGGGACTAGAACTCACCGTCGCCTGGTGATTGGCCCAGAGTCACCCAGCTGCCTTTCCTGCCTAAGGCGGGACTAGAACTCACCGTCTCCTGGTGATTGGCCCAAGGTCCCCCAGCTGTCTTTCATGCCTAAGGCAGGACTAGAACTCACCGTCTCCTGGTGATTGGCTAACAAATGGCTCCACGTACCACCTGCGTGGCATAGGTTCCCCTATCACAGGTCTTGGTTCTCCTGCTGGAGCAGGGGGCTGGACTAGAAGACCTCCAAGGTCCCTTCCAGCTCTATTCTGATTCTATTTCCTTTCCTGGCAGAACGTTACACCTTCCTGTGTAAATCCTGCACAACAAACACACACACTCCCCTTCCACCACTGCTTTCATCTCAGATGCTTCCTGCCTCCGGTTTTATTTGATTTCTTTGTTTTTATTTTCATTGGTTCATTTCCCGCCTTTATTTATTTTTGAAACTTTGAAACTTTATTTTTGCAAATGACTTGAGGCAGGGAGCATATCCAACAGTTTTCCCCTCCTGTTTCGCGCACAACGACAACCTTGTGAGGTGGGTTGGGCTGAGAGAGGACTGGCCCAAAGTCACCCAGCTGGCTTTCATTGATAGGGCAGGATTAGAACTCACCGTCTCTGGTTTTCTACACCAATCTCTTCTCTCTCTCTCTCTCTCTCTCTCTCCCTCTTTCTCTCCCTCCTTTTCTCTCTTTCTACGTCCTTCTCTTTTCTCTTCCTCTTTCTCTTTCTGTCTCTCTCTTTTCTCTTTTCCTCTTTTTCTCTATCCTTTTCTTCTCTCTCTCTCCTTTTCTCTCTATGTCCTCGTTTCTCTCTTTTTTCTCTCTTCTTCTCTTTTCTTTCTTTCTCTCTCCCCTCTTTTTCCTCTTTGTTCTTTTCTCTCTCCCCCCCTTTCTCTCTGTCTCTCCTTCTCTGTCATCTTTTTCACTCTTTTCTTTCTCCTCTTTTTCTGCCCTCTTATTCTCTCCTCTCCCTTTTTCCTTCTTTCTCTCCCCTTCTCTTTATTTTTTCATTCTTCCTCTCTCCTCTTCCTTTCTCCTTCTCTTCCTCTTTCCTTCCCTTTTCTCTCTCCTCTTTTCTCACTGTTTCTCTCTCTCACACACACAACACACAGGGAAATGTGAACTGTTTCCTGTACTGGCCATAAATCCTATCTTTTCTGTCACTTCACCCAGTTCAACCATACATACAGAAGAGTTTTTATTCCTATATCGATGCCACTGGAAAAGGCTCCAAATATATGAATTCTTCATCCAGGTTGCAAAGGGTGCAAATGAGCGAGTTATGTGTCAGAATTTGGCAAAGGTAACGGATCACTTTTTTGGGGGGGGGATGTCGCAACACTCTGAATGAATGTGTGATTCCATGGAAACGGTTATTCAGTTGGATGATGTACATGAATGTATGAAGACAAGACAACGGAATTTTAGAAATGGGATTTGGAAATTCAGAAGTGGAGGAGAACGGCAGCTGTGTTCTAGCTGTTTAGAAAACTTGTTGTTAAAAATGCACACTTAAGCCTTCCACGCATGGCCGAAAATAAACACAACTCCCAAAGCCTAAACAATTGGATTCTTTTCGGAAGCATGGATGGATTTAATGGATAGAAGAATGATGCAAAAATTGGCACGTGGGACCAATTCTCTTAGGGAAACGTAAAAAAGGACATTTGAATATCGCCAAATGGAAAGATGCAATCATAGAACCTGAAGGTTGGAAGGCACCTTGGAGGTCTTCTAGACTAACCCCCTTCCCAAGGCAGGAGTTCTCAACTTACAGCGACAACTAAGACCAGAATTTCCTGTTAAGCAAGGCAGTTGCGAGGTGAGACGTGCCCAATTTTACAATATATTTTTGCCGTGGTTGTTAAGTGAATCACAGCACTTATTAAGCGAATCACATCATCATTATTCAAGTTCCCTTGTCAACTGGCATGTATTGTCGACAGTTTCAGGGTCCCATTTATTAACGAACGTCCCAGTCCGCTTCCGACAAGCAAAGTCAACAGGGGAAGCCCGATTCACTTAACAACCACGCACAGATAGCCCTCGACTTACAACAGTTTGTTTAGGGACCATTCAACATTACAACGGCATGGGAAAAAGTCAGTTATGGCCATTTCCCACACTTACGACCAGTGCAGCATCCCCATGGTCATGGGATCAAAATTCAGGCATTTGGCAACTGACTTGTATTTATGACGGCCGCAGTGTCCCGGGGTCATATAAGCCCAGTGTCAGGTTTGCAGCCATCTTTTATTTTGGATCTTCGGCCTGCCACACTTTCTATTATTCTACTATACATTTTCTATTGTGGGAAAATGGGACTGTATGCAATTAGATGACATGTAGCCATAACAACATTCTTTCTAGAAAACCAAGGTCATCTTTTGTCTTTTTACCTCTGGACCTGACCGGAATTAGATGGGCGGAAGCTGCCAGCGTGGCATTGGAAGATTGGACCATGTGATGGACTTGTGGCTGTGGGGGGCAAGATCTTGAAGTTTCAATGGGTGGGGGAAACCGGGAAGCTTTCAGATTCGGGTTTTCCCAGATGTGCCAACGTGGCTCTCTTCATCAATTGGAACTTTGAGGAATCCTTTGCCTCGGACCCTGATTTAATTTTGGATACTATTTGGAACCCGGACACCCAGCTGATTTCCACGCTTCGCACGCTCTACCACGGCTGCCCGAGAAGGCGTGCTGGAAAATGGGTGCATAAAATCGCCGCGTGTTCGAAGCCGCACACGCCATCGCTCACATTTCCAGTTCTGCACTAGGCAAACCGGTTGTTCAATTATGTGAAGGCCGCCTCTGCGGGATCCCGTTTTTGTGACCTTCCGACAAGCGAAGTCAACGGGAAATCCAGATCCGCTTCCCAACCCCGTCGCTAACGAATGGGGTGAGAAAACTCGTAAGATGGGGCAAAACTCATTTAACAACTGCCTCGCTGAGCAACAAAAGTTTTGGGCTCAAAGGTGGCCATACGTCGAGGGCTACCTGTAATTCACTTAATCGCAGCAGCAAATATGACTTGCTTAGTGAGTGCACCTCTTAACGACAGAAGCTCTGATTCCAATTGTGGTCGTAAGTTGAGAACACCTGTACCCACCATCTCCAGGTTAATTTTGATGCAATCTAGATATTTTGGGGGGGAATCAATGGCTCAAGTGAAAGAGAAGATCTTCTTGAACCCCCCAAACTGTCCTTCTGTGGACTCTGTCAACTTCCTGGCCATATTTGGGCATCTCTGAAGGGGTTTCGGTCACCAAATTTGTCACCCGGCCAAGTCTTAAAACCCAACCAGAAGCAAATCACTTCCATTCCAGGTGAGTCATTCAAACATTGGGAAAGCAGTAAGATTCTGCTTTTTTCTCCTCCTCTTCCTTGCGTCGTTCAATATTTTAGAAGTCGGAGGACGTGAATAACTGTTGTTTTGATAACACTGTAAACTAACTGAGAGCTTCTTTTGGCTGGGGCCCTAAAAGCTTGAAATGAAAATTAAATTCCTTCTTTCTCCCTCCATCCTTCCTCATTCCTCCTCACCGCTGAATAGCTTGCAAGCCATTTGAACCCCAAACCGATGAATTAGCAAAGTAAATTCCAGAGGGCCAAAGGGTGGAGCTGGGATTTAATGGTGGCACTTGGGAATTTCAGTGTAAAGTGAGACTAGAACTCACGCAGCTGGCTTTCAGGCCAAAGGCATGAACTCACCGTCTCCTAATGATTGGCCCAAAGTCACCCAGCCGGGTTTCATGCCTACGGCGGGACTAGAACTCTCCGTCTCCTGGTGATTGGCCCAAAGGCACCCAGCTGGCTTTCATGCCTAAGGTGGAACTAGAATTCATTGTCTCCTGGTGATTGGCCCAAAGTCATCCAGCCAGCTTTCATGCCTAAGGCAAAACTAGAACTCCCTGTCTCCTGGTGACTGGCCCAAAGTCACCCAGCTGGCTTTCGTGCCTAAGGTAATACTAGAACTCCCTGTCTCCTGGTGATTGGCCCAAAGTCACCCAGCTAGCTTTCATGCCTAGGGCAAAACTAGAGCTCCCTGTGTCCTGGTGATTGGCCCAAAGGCACCCAGCTGGTTTTCATGTCTCAGGCGGAACTAGAACTCACAGACTCCTGGTGATTGGCCCAAAGTCACCCAACCAGCTTTCATGCCTAAGGCGGGACTAGAACTGCCAGTCTCCTAATGATTGGCCCAAAGTCACCCAGCTGGCTTTCATGCCTAAGGCAGGACTAGAACTCACCGTCTCCTGGTGATTGGCCCAAAGTCACCCAGCTAGCTTTCCTGCCTAGCTCGAAACTAGAACTCACTGTCTCCTGGCGATTGCAACACCGTTGTTAAGTGAATCTGGCTTCCCCATTGACTCGGCTTGGTAGAAGGTTGCGAAAGGTAAACACGCAACTGTCACAAGTACATGTCAGTTGCCAAGGGTCTGAATTCCGATCACGTGACCACGGGGACGCGGCAACGAACGTGTGAAAAACTGCCCTTTTTTTTCAGTGCGACGTCGTGACCCCGAACCGCCACTAAATGAGGCAGTTGTCAGTCGAGGACTCCCCGAAGAGGGAAATCCATCTTGAGTGCGTCTTACAATCCCTTGGAAACTCGCTGAAGCCGGTTTGAGTTGGCCGGCTGTGAGCAAGGCTGCCAGGCTTCCCACAGAGAGATTTCTGTCCAGCGGTTCCAGATGTTTTACAGCTTTTGAGGGGGGGGGAAGGAATGCTCATCCCTAAGAAATGCCAAGAATTCCAAAGTCGGGTTTTTAACAAGGAGCCTTCGTCTGTTACTCAGCGTGCAAACGGAGAGGAAGGATTGCCTAAGAGCGAGGAAGAGAAAGCCGATACTGTCCGGGAGGATGAGTTTAGGAAAGTTTAAGGGGTAAAAATATGGTGGATTATGCAAAATGTTCTTTAAAAAAGGATAAAGTTTACCCCTCAGTTATTCCTGTTAGGCATAACTACTGATTGTACAGTTATAGAGACTAACTTGATTTTGCATTTAATAACCGCAGCAAGACTGCTGGTGGCGCAATACTGGAAGAAGGAAGATTTGCCTACTAGCAATAGCAATAACAATAGCAATAACAGTAGACTTATATACCGCTTCATAGGGCTTTCAGCCCTCTCTAAGCGGTTTACAGAGTCAGCATATTGCCCCCAACAATCTGGGTCCTCATTTCACCCACCTCGGAAGGATGGAAGGCTGAGTCAACCCTGAGCCGGTGAGATTTGAACCGCTGAACTCCAGATATCAGTCAATAGCAATAGCAGTTAGACTTATGTACCGCTTCATAGGGCTTTCAGCCCTCTCTAAGCGGTTTACAGAGTCAGCATATTGCCCCCAACAACAATCTGGGTCCTCATTTCACCCACCTAGGAAGGATGGAAGGCTGAGTCAACCCTGAGCCGGTGAGATTTGAACCGCTGAACTCCAGATATCAGTCAATAGCAATAGCAGTTAGACTTATGTACCGCTTCATAGGGCTTTCAGCCGTCTCTAAGCGGTTTACAGAGTCAGCATATTGCCCCCAACAACAATCCGGGTCCTCATTTTACCCACCTCGGAAGGATGGAAGGCTGAGTCAACCCTGAGCCGGTGAGATTTGAACCGCTGAACTGCTGATCTAGCAGTCAGCCTGCAGTGCTGCATTTAACCACCGCGCCACCTTGGCTCAAGAATGGACATTAAAAGTCACAAACCTAGCAGAGATGGCTAAAATATCAGCATATCTCAAGGACCACTCAAAATGAGAGATATAAACTGGAGTGGAGAAGATGGATTGACTATATTCAAAATTAATACGGGGCTAAGAAACTCCAGATAGTTTATGACTGAAAAAGCGAGGAATGATATAATCTGTTTAGAGCTAGCCTAACAAAAGAGGAGCTAAAACACAAATGGAAGATGATACTAACTTTTTTAAAAGTTTATTTTAGAACATCTTCGTTAAAGATTTATACCCTGTATTTGTTCTGGGAAGTTGGGGGGGGGGAAGTTGGGGGGGGGTTGGGTTCGGGAGGGAAGGGTGGGGGGGGAGGTAAATATTTGTAAAAGCCTTTTTTTTCAAATATTTTCAATTAAAAAAAAAGTTTAAGGGAGAAAATGTTTGGCCAGGGAATGATTGACAGCAGGTGATCCATCCCACATGGTTCACAAGTGACATGCAAATTGGGTCCTTGTCCGATGCATCCAGCCTGCCCCCTACTGGTCAGAGATGGTGATGCCTTCATTTGGGAAGCAAAATTAATTGGGAACGAATCCCCCAAGACAGATAGTCCTCGACATACGGCCACCGGCGGTGGGATTCCCTTAGGTTTACCACCGGTTCACAACTGTGCACGCGCGGGCCTTCTGCACGTGTGTGCAGCCTTCCACACATGCCCTTTGCTCACGCATGCGACGTGCACGCATGCGCGCGGCATCGAAAACAAGGCTACGTAGGGTGGGCGGACCAGTCCGAACCGGCTGAATGCTACCCAAAATTTCTATTGCTAAATGAGAGGTTGTTAAGTGAATTTTCCTCCCATTTTTACGACCTTCCTTGCCACAGTTGTTAACCGAATCAACCTAGCAATAGCAGTTAGCAATAGCAGTTCGACTTATCTACCGCTTCATAGGGCTTTCAGCCCTCTCTAAGCGGTTTACAGAGTCAGCATATCGCCCCCAACAACAATCCGGGTCCTCATTTTACCCACCTCGGAAGGATGGAAGGCTGAGTCAACCCTGAGCCGGTGAGATTTGAACAGCCGAACTGCAGAACTGCAGTCAGCTGAAGTAGCCTGCAGTGCTGCATTTAACCACTGCGCCACCTCGGCTCTTATCACATGACCCCGGGACACTGCAACTGTCATAAATATGAGTCAATTGCCAAGTGTCTGAATTTGGATCCACGGGGATGCTGAAACCGTTGTAATTGTGGGAAACGCTCACGAGTTACTTTTTTCAGCTCTGCTGTAACTTTGAATGTTCACAAAACAAATGGCTGTGGGTCCTCAACTTATGACCACCATTGAGCCCGAACTTTCCATTGCTAAGTGGTTGTTAAGTGAGGCATGATTTTAGAACTATTTCTTTTGCTATGGTGGTGAAGCCAATCACTCCAGTTGTTCAGCTAATTGTGTGGTCTTTAAGGGGAGCCGGCTTCTCCCATTGACTTTGCTCATCGGAAGCCAGTTCGGAAGGTTACAAATGGCTAAAAAAAATGGTGCGAGTCATTTAACGACCACTTTACTTAGCAACATAAATTCTGATCCCAATTGTGGTCATAAGCCGAGGACTAGCTGGGTCTGTCTTGTCGATCTTCAGTCTTGTATTAAAATTCTGTTTCCCAAAAATGGATTCCTTGTATTCTTCCTGACCAAGGGGGTTGGACTAGATGACCTCCGGGGTCCCTTCTTCCGACTCTATTATTCTGTGAAGGGCATCATTGGTTTAGGTCCTCTCTCTCTTTTCTTCCCTTCCCAGTTTCCCTCGCAATCCCTCAACCCACAAAAGCCACATACTGACCACCACCAGGGCATAATTCAAGAATCCCACACGACACCGTCGAATGCTTTCAATTGATATTTCATTGCGGTCAAACGCTTTTAAGGCCGGTTTCTCAGAAAAGGGAGGAAGGGTTTGGAGGTTGAGCAAGTCTTCCTCCTCTCTGTACCCATTTTACAGCTCTCGGCTGTGCTGGTCCATGAACTTCCGCTTGGAGATCTTCATGGCAGCCTTAATTTCTCGGGTGATTATCTCTTGCCAGGGTTGGCTGTGAAGAAGGAGGAGCAATTGGAGGACAAAATTCAGGTGAGGAGGCCCGTGAGAACCTCAAAGAATGGGAGCACGGTGAGGAAGATGTCAGAGGACCCTCTACTACAGCTAGTCCTTGATTTACAACACCTTCTGTCCCTTCCTCCCTCCCTCCCTCTTTCCTTCCCTTTACTTCTCTCCTTCCCTCTCCTCCCTTTCCCCTTTCCTTCCTTCCTTCCTTCCTTCCTTCCTTCCTTCCTTCCTTCCACTCTCCCTCCCTCCTTTCCTCTTCCCCTCCCTTCCCTTTCTCATTCTTCCTTTTCTCTTCCTTTTTTCTTACTTTCTTTTTCTTCCTTCCTTCCTTCCTTCCTTAATTGCTCTTCCCTTCTCCCCTCCCCTCCCTTTCCCATTCTTCTTACTTCCTCCCTCCCTTCCTCTTCCCTTTCCTTTTATCCTCCACACCCTTTCTCATTCTTCTTTCTTTTTCTTTTCTTTCTTTCTTTTCTTTCTTTCTCTTTTCTCTCTCTCTCTCTCTTCCTTCCTTCCTTAGTTGCTCTTCCCTTCTCTTCTCCCCTCCCCTCCCTTTCCCATTCTTCTTCCTTCCTTCCTCCCTTCCTCTTCCCTTTCCTTCTATCCTCAACTCCCTTTCACATTCTTCTTTTTCTTTTCTTTCTTTCTCTTTTCTCTCTCTCTCTCTTCCTTCCTCCTTAGTTGCTCTTCCCTTCCATTCTCTTCCCCATCCCCTTTCACTCTCCTCCCTCCCTCCTCCCCCTTTCCTCCCCCTTCCTCCATCCATCCATCCCACACTGCCTCCCTCCCTCCCTCCTGTCCTCTTCCTTTCCCTTCCCTTCTCTTTTCTCCTATCTTCCTCTTTCCTCCTTCCCTCCTCTTTCCTCCTCTATCATTCTCTTTCCTTCCTTCTTTTACTTGCAACGATACCTTTAAAGACCTTCAAACAGCAACTGCCTGTCCCAGGTTCTTGGGAAGGACTCGATAGGTCGATAAAAATGCCAAATCCAGTCTGAACATCTGGCTGATTGCTCACCACAGTAATATTTACCCAGCTTTTATTTCTGGAGGATGAGGAAGGGTTTTTGTGAATCCTTTTTTGCCTACTAACCAGTAGGTGTCTTCCAGTCCTTTGCCCTGTTTAAAAAAGGGGTGTGTAAATCCAATAGTATAGGTATTTTAAAAAAGAATAGTAGCTTTTTATTATTATTATTTTAAAATCACTTATGTTTTATAGCAATAGCCTTTAGACTTATATGCCGCTTCATAGTGCTTTTACAGCCCTCTCTAGGCAGTTTACAGAGTCAGCCTCTTGCCCCCAACAATCTAGGTCCTCATTTTACCCAACTTAGAAGGACGGAAGGCTGAGTCAACCTTGAGCCTGGTGAGATTCGAACTGCCGAAACTGCTTGCAGCTGAAAGTCAGCAGAAGCAGCCTGCATTCTAGCCACTGCACCACCATGGCTTATAAATCCATTTCCAAAAAAAAACCCATTCCCCAAAATCCTTCACCACTCAAAAGAAAAGGACAAAAACAACAATGCGAACAACTGATCAGGAAGAAATGGGGATTTTGCAGTATCCTTCCCCTGCCACGCCCACCAAGCCATGCCACGCCCACCAAGCCACGCCCACAGAACCAGTAGTAAAAAAAAAAATTGAATCCCACCACTGATTGCAGGGCGTCCGGCCTTCTTACCTTCAGTTCTGTCTTCCCTCTGAAGTTCATTTTGTAACCTTCCTTGAGATTGTGAAGGATCCGCATGGTATTTTGGCTGATGTGAATCCTGTAGGCTGAAAATTTTGGTTGGTTTTTTTTTAACCAAGAAAGAAAAGGCAAAAACCATCCCTTCCACGAGTCTTGTACATGGTGGGTGGGATTCAAATAATTTAACAACCGGTTCTCTACCCTAATGACCGGATGGGCAGGCGTGGCAGGCAGCACTCGACCTCCTGCATCCCTCTGGGAGCAAAAACGGGGAGTGTGGAGACTCCTGGAAGGGCCAAGACAGGAAGGGGCGAGGCCAGCCAGCAATTTAACAATCGGTTCGCCCAAACCGTACCGAACCGTCTGAATCCCACCACTCCATATGTTTAAAAAGAAGAGAGAAATAGAAGGAGGAAAGCAGAATTAACTAATCCCGTTTCCTGTCAGGCCTGGGTCACTCACAGTTCCGGTGACCCAGGCCGCCAAACCACTACCAAACTGGTCCAAACTGGTCGGCCCCCACCCACCCACAGACAAATTTTGGATCAAGGACCTCGCCTGCAACTCCATGCCAACATTTCCTTGACACAACACCCAATCCTTACGCAATCCGGTCGACTCTATTCGGGAAGCCGTATTCACCGTGTCTCCAAACAGACAGTACCTGGGCATGGTGAGGCCTACCACTCCTGCAGCACAGGGTCCTAGGGAAATAAAAGGATTAAAAATAATAATAATAATACTTCAGATGGATCTGGGTTTTGCTACCAGATGCTAGAAAAATTGCAACTGGGAGATGGGAAGAGATACACCTTGATACCTGAATGCAGTCCCATCCGTATCTTAACCGGCAAATCCGGGATATGTTTCACTCTGAAAGCTCCCACTGAGCTGAGGATATCCAGAGCCATGTTGGCGATCTCAGCCGCGTGCCTGTGGCCGTTGCGTTTGGGGAGCCCCGATGCCACCATATAAGCATCACCGATGGTCTCCACCTAGAAATGAAAACATCATTTGCGTTTCTAAGGGAAAATATGAGCCGGAAGTGAGGCACCGAGATTGATGCTGGGTGATATTTCCTGTGGTTGAGCATCAGGCTGGCTCCATTTTTTTTTTAAATTAAAAGTTTTAAAGAGTTTTACAATTATATACCTTCCCTCCCTCGTCCCCTCCCCCCAACCCCACATCCCCTCCCCCCAACCCCACATCCCCTCCCACCCACCCCCTACAATCTCCCAGAGTAAATTCAGGGTATAAACATTTAGCAATCATATACTAAAATAAACTAACTAACTTTTTTTTTCCCAGTTGTAAATGTGTTTTTATTTTCCATTTTCATTTTGTACAGTCACATATATACTGTGCATAACCGGGGCCATATAACATTAAACAATAAACACAGCCATTCCTCTTGTCAACAATACCCCCAAAAATACAAACCCAATGTACCACTTCGACCCTCCATACATCCTTTCTTTCACCCCCCTCCAACTTCCCTTCTTCCCTCCATCATTCCCCTCTACCCTACTTCCCCTCTCCCTCTACCACTCCTCTCTCCCAATCCACTCCTTCCCTTCCTTCTCACCCTCCCTCCCATCCTCTCTCCCACCCTCTCTACCCCTCTTTCTTCTATCCCTCTACTCCTCCCTTCGGTGTATTTCTACAATCTATTAATATATTCAACTTGTCCTATTTTTACAGTGAAATTAAAGAGCAACAGTATACAAGTGCAGTCACGTTACTTATGAGCCAAGGTGGCGCGGTGGTTAAATGCAGCACTGCAGGCTGACTGCTAGATCAGCAGTTCAGCGGTTCAAATCTCACCGGCTCAGGGTTGACTCAGCCTTCCATCCTTCCGAGGTGGGTAAAATGAGGACCCGGATTGTTGTTGGGGGCGATATGCTGACTCTGTAAACCGCTTAGAGAGGGCTGAAAGCCCTATGAAGCGGTATAAAAGTCTAACTGCTATTGCTATTATTGTTATTATTACTTTAAAATCTAACACATACTATATATCCCCCCTCCCCCCTCCCCCCTAACACCCCAAATAAACTAACTAACTTTTGCGTCATCCCTCGCTTGTATTTTAACTCCCCTTCTGTAAGGCTAACTTTAGATAAATTGTGACATTCCTTGCTCATTCATTCATAAGCTATCTGGAGTTTCTTAGTCCCGTATTTATTTTGAATATAACCAGTCCATCTTCTCCACTCCAGCCTGTATTTCTCATCTGAATAATCCTTGAGATACGCTGATATTTTAGCCATCTCTGCTAAGTTTGTTACTTTTAACGTCCATTCTTGGATTGTAGGCAATTCTTCCTTCTCCCAGTACTGCGCCACCAACAATCTTGCTGCCGTTATTAAATTCAGAATCAAATTAGTCTCTATAACTGTACAGTCTGTGATTATACCTAGCAAGAATAACTGAGGAGTAAGCTTTATCCTCTTTTTGAGAATATTTTGCATAATCCACCATATTTTTACCCAAAAAAAGAAGATAAAAATAAAATAAAAATAGGCTGGCTCCATTTTTGTTGTAGGTGCGCCAACATCAGAGGTTTTGAAGAAGACATTGGACAACTGTTTCTCTGAAATGATATAGGACCGTGAGGGTGGAACTATGGGGCCGTCTCTGCAGGCCAGTGGTGGCAAGGTGGCACAGTGGTTAAATGCAGCACTGCAGGCTACTGCTAGATCAGCAGGTCAGCGGTTCAAATCTCACCGGCTCAGGGTTGACTCAGCCTTCCATCCTTCCGAGGTGGGTAAAATGAGGACCCAGATTGTTGTTGGGAGCAATATGCTGACTCTCTGTAAACCGTTTAGAGAGGCCTGAAAGGCCTATGAAGCGGTATATAAGTCTACTGCTATTGCTATTGCTATTGCATGCTCTTACAGTCGCTACCGGTACGCTGCTCACAGGGCCGCGCATCCTGTTTGTGCGCACACGCTGCGCACGCTTGCGCAATCCACCGGCCTTGTGACACCCAGTTGCTTGTTGGAGCTTGCGGATGGGGTGGAGCACATGGGGGAGCATTGCATTATGGGTGTGGACACGTGCACGCACGCTTTTGGCACCCGAGGAAAACAAGGTTAGCTGGAGCCATTGGAGCTGCCACCAGACTCCGACAGCGAGGGGCCCTATGAGTCGGCTCTGGAGGATGTGGAGGACCCTGGACAGGGTTCCGACTCCGAGCAGGGCGCAGAGAGGCTGGTTGGCCACCAGGAGGCGCCTGAGCCTTGGACCACTGGGGAGGAGACAAGGGAGAGTGATCCTGACGTCATGCATTGGAGCAGTGGGGAGGAGCCAAGGGAGTTGTTCCTGGATGCCCGACAATGAAGAGCTAATAGGCGTAAGGAACAGTTACGCAGTTACAGGAGATAATTGAACTCAGCTGGTGGTAATTAGGCTCCTCTCAAGACTATAAAAGGAATGGCTTTCCACACGGTCGTCACAGGAGTCAACGTATTTACTAAGAGCTGGAGAAGCTATCGTGGCTAGCTTGGCAGGCTGGATTGCTGCCAAGGTCAGTCTGTGCTGGATTGCTGCCAAGGTCTAGTCTCTGTGTTAATAAATCCTTGAAGTATCTTTGTCTCGGAGTGCTTTGGTGTATGAAGGGGGGGTGGGGCGGTCAGAACAGTTAGCCATATAGGGTTTCGTGCTTGAGTAGGAGGGTTGGACTAGAAGACCTCCAGGACCCCTTCCAGCTCAGTTATTCTGTCCTGTTCTGTCTTTTGATGTGGTTTGGTCCTCGTCTACAACATCTAAGCAGGATTCAACCTGGGCTCAGCGGGGGTGGGGGTGGGGAGATACCAGCAAATCTCAAGGTTGTTAGCTGGATGGAAAAAGTGAAAATCCAAAGAAGACAATCGCACGTGGCTCTTGAGGAAAAGTGGAGGATGAGGGCCTACCTTGTAAACATCATGATGGCCGATGATGGCGTCAAAGAGAGTGTAGAGGTCATTTAGAAGGCCCACAATCTCAATAGGCTCGCAGAGGGCGGACATGGTGGTGAAGCCGATAATGTCGCTGAAGTAGATGGTGACCTCTTCGAAGTATTCTGGCTCCACGGAGGCTCCCCTGATCAGCGTTTCGGCCACGGGCCTGAAATGGCACGAGGACAGGGGTGGGGGTGGGGGAACAATGGCTCTTGTCAGGGTTCCGAGTAATAGATCCATAGCCAGCAAAACTCCGAGGCAAGCGGATTCCTCAGCTTTATTGGAAATGCCATATTGGCACAGATCTGGTGAAAGCCAACTCAGAGAGTTCCCGGGGTTTTATGACTTGTGGGCTTCAACTCCCGGAATTCCTTCTATTCTACAGGATATAGAACAGAACAGAGAATAGAAGAGAACAGAACTGAATATAGAAGAGAAATAGAAATAGAATAGAATAGAATATAGAACAGAAAGAAATAGAAATAGAATAGAATAATAGAAGGAAATAGAATATAGAAATAGAATAGTAGAAATAGAAATAAAAGAAAAGAGAACAGAACTGAACAGAAATAGAATAGAATATAGAATAGAAAGAAATAGAAATAGAATAGAATAATAGAATGGAATAGAATATAGAAATAGAATAGTAGAAATAGAAATAAAAGAGAATAGAGAAGAACGGAACTGAACCGAATTGAACAGAATATAGAAGAGAAATAGAAATAGAATAGAATATAGAATAGAAAGAAATAGAATAGAATAATGGAATGGAATAGAATATAGAAATAGAATAGTAGAAATAGAAATAAAAGAGAAGAGAACAGAACTGAACTGAACAGAAAGAATAGAATATAGAATAGAAAGAAATAGAATAGAATAATGGAATGGAATAGAATATAGAAATAGAATAGTAGAAATAGAAATAAAAGAGAAGAGAACAGAACAGAACTGAACAGAAAGAATAGAATATAGAATAGAAAGAAATAGAAATAGAATAGAATAATAGAATGGAATAGAATATAGAAATAGAATAGTAGAAATAGAAATAAAGGAGAAGAGAACAGAACAGAACTGAACAGAAAGAATAGAATATAGAATAGAAAGAAATAGAAATAGAATAGAATACTAGAATGGAATAGAATAGAATATAGAAATAGAATAGTAGAAATAGAAATAAAAGAGAATAGAGAAGAACAGAACTGAACTGAATTGAACAGAATATAGAAGAGAAATAGAAATAGAATAGAATATAGAATAGAAAGAAATAGAAATAGAATAGAATAATAGAATGGAATAGAATATAGAAATAGAATAGTAGAAATAGAAATAAAAGAGAACAGAACTGTACTGAACTAAACTGAACAGAATATACAAGAGAAATAGAAATAGAATAGAATATAGAATAGAAAGAAATAGAAATAGAATAGAATAGAATATAGAAATAGAATAGTAGAAATAGAAATAAAAGAGAAGAGAAGAGAAAATAGAACAGAACAGAACAAGAATAGGAATAGAAGAATAGAATAGAATAGAATAGAATAGAATATAGAAATAGAATAGTAGAAATAGAATAGAACAGAACGGAATGGAACGGCATGCGAAATGGAATGAAAAGGGGCTACCAGACCCCCAATCTGGGGCGCTCCATCTCGAGAAAGTTCGTCTCCTGTCTTTTCTCAACATTGGCCTCATGGTCGACCCACGGGAATTTCACAAGAATATAGAATAGAAATAGAAATAGAGATGGAGATGGAGACGGAGATGGAGATCGAGATAGAATCTGGAGGGCATAACACAATAAAGGGAATCCTTGACTTACAATAATTTGTTTAGTGAAGTTACAACAGCACTGAAAAAAGTGACTTAAAACCAGTCCCAGCATCAAAGGGCTGGACGGACTGTGGGGGCCTAATTATTTATGAATTACTTAATAACCACCATAGCAAAACAGGTTGCAAAAATCAGGCAAGACTCACTTAAAATGCTTGACCAAGAAAATCCTGGTCCCGATGGTCATCATACGTCGAGGACCACCTGAGGGACTAGGCTGAATGCTTTGCACTTACAACGGAAGCATTTGAGACAAGAGTCTGTCCATCTTCTCTTTCTCCACCTCCAATTCTTCCGTTCTCTCTCTGATCAACTCTTCTAGATTGCTGGAATAGTTCTCTAACATCCTCAACATGGAGTCCACGATGTTCGTCCGTTTCCCCTTGTTGAAGGTTTTGAACTTGGGGAGAAAAAGAAAGGAATTGGGGATGGATTTTGGGGTGCATTGATTAGAAAGAAAAGCCCTCCTCTCTCTCAATGCAAAATCCACTTAGACCAGAGGTCTCCAACCTTGGCAGCTTTAAGACCCATGGACTTCAATGCCCAGAATTCCCCAGCCAGCCATGTTTTCATGGCTAAGGCAGGACTAGAACTCACTGTCTCTTTAGTGATTGGCCCAAAGTGACCCAGCTAACTTTCATGCCTAAGGTGGGATTAGAACTCCCAGTCTCCTGGTGATTGGCCCAGTCACCCAGCTGCCTTTCATGCCTAAGGTGGGACTAGAACTCACTGTCTCCTGGTGATTGGCCCAAAGTCACCCAGCTAGCTTTCATGCCTAAGGTAGGACTAGAACTCCCAGTCTCCTGGTGATTGGCCCAGTCACCCAGCTGCCTTTCATGCCTAAGGTGGGACTAGAACTCACTGTCTCCTGGTGATTGGCCAAAGTCACCCAGCTGCCTTTCATGCCTAAGGCGGGACTAGAACTCACTGTCTCCTGGTGATTGGCCCAAAGCCACCCGCTAGTTTTCATGCCTAAGGTAAGACTAGAACTCCCAGTCTCCTGGTGATTGGCCCAAAGTCACCCAACTAGTTTTCATGCCTAAGGTAGGATTAGAACTCACCGTCTCCTGGTGATTGGCCCAAAGTCACCCAGCTAGTTTTCATGCCTAAGGTGGGACTAGAACTCCCAGTCTCCTGGTGATTGGCCCAAGTCACCCAGCTGGCTTTCATGCCTAAGGTGGGACTAGAACTCACTGTCTCCTGGTGATTGGCCCAGTCACCCAGCTAGCTTCCATGCCTACGGCGGGACTAGAACTCACCGTCTCCTGCTTTCCAGCCTGGTGCCTTAACCACTGGGCCAAACCGTCTCTCGATATAATAAATAACTCCATATAATAAATATATTAACCTGTTCAACGATCTTGTCAAACGTCGGCCTTCGACTGGGCCCTTCACTCCAGCTCTGCTTCATCAGCTGGATATATTCCAAAGGGGTATTTTCCAGCGGGACACTTGGCCGAAACAACATCTGGGGGTCCTTCAGTTTGCTTATAATCTCTGGGCCAAAGAAAAATCCCCAAAAAGGATTGTTTTCATCAGAGGTTCACGCGCTAATAACTCTTCTCTTCCCAAGAGGACAGGCGATATAGCTTTGCGTTATTTCTCAGACACAGAAAACGGGTTAATTCAATGTACAACTTAAAGGCATGTGAAAACACAGTTGTCGAAGAGATGAATTCTGGGAAATGAAGTCCAGAAGTCTTAAAATTGCCAATGTTGGGGAGCCCAGTTCTAAGGAAGCCTCAGGGCCATGGCTGGCTGAGGAATTCTGGGACTTGAAGTCCAGAAGTCTTAAAGTTGCCAAGGATGGAGAGCCTTATTCTAAGGAAGGGCCAGGCCTTCCATTAGGCCCTCAGCATGCCTGGCTGAGGAATTCTGGGAGTTGAAGTCCAGAAGTCTTAAAGCCGCCAAGTGGCATGGCTGGCAGAGGAATTCTGGGAGTTGAAGTCCAGAAGGTCTTAATGTTGCCAAGGATGGAGAGAGGACTGTTCTAAGGAAGCTTGAGGGCCAGTCCTACCATCAGGCCTTCTCAGCATGGTTGGCTGAGGAATTCTGGGACTTCAAGTCCAGAAGTCTTAAAGCTGTCAAGTGGCATGACTGGCTGAGGAATTCTGGGACTTCAAGTCCAGAAGTCTTAAAGTTGCCAAGGATGGAGAGCCTTATTCTAAGGAAGGGCCAGGCCTTCCATTAGGCCCTCAGCATGCCTAGCTGAGGAATCCTGGGAGTTGAAGTCCACCACTCTTAAAGCTGCCAAGTGGCATGGCTGGCAGAGGAATTCTGGGAGTTGAAGTCCAGAAGTCTTAAAGTTGCCAAGGATGGAGAGCCTTATTCTAAGGAAGGGCCAGGCCTTCCATTAGGCCCTCCGCATGCCTGGCTGAGGAATTCTGGGAGTTGAAGTCCACCAGTTTTAAAGCTGCCAAGTGGCATGGCTGGCTGAGGAATTCTGGGAGTTGAAGTCCACCAGTCTTAAAGCTGCCAAGTGGCATGGCTGGCTGAGGAATTCTGGGAGTTGAAGTCCACCACTCTTAAAGCTGCCAAGTGGCATGGCTGGCTGAGGAATTCTGGGAGTTGAAGTCCAGAAGTCTTAAAGTTGCCAAGGATGGAGAGGCCTGTTTTAAGGAAGCTTCAGGGCCAGTCCTACCATCAGGCCCTCTCAGCATGGTTGGCTGAGGAATTCTGGGACTTGAAGTCCACCAGTCTTAAAGTTTCCAAGGTTGGGAAACCCTTCCTTAGAAGACACAAAGCTTCAAGAGACCGTTATGATGCTGTCCTTGGTGCTGAAGCTCTGAATTACAGGCAGCTCCAAGTAGTCCTTGACTTATAACCATTTGTTTACTGACCGTTCAAAGTCACAATGCTTCTGAAAAAAGTCATGTACAAGCATTGCAGCATCCCCATGGTCATGTGATCAAAATTCAGACATGTGGCAACCGGCAGGTGTTCACAATAGTCGCCGTATCCTGGGGTCATGGGATCACCATTTGTAACCTTCCGACAAGCAAAGTCAAGTGTGTGTGTGTGGGAACCAGATTCGCTTAATGACTGAATGATTCGCTTAACAGCTGCACTGATTTCCTTAACGACCGTGGCAAGAAAGGTTGTAAAATCAGGCAAAACTCACTTTAACAACTGTCTTGCTTGAATGAATGAAAATTTTGGGGGCTTGATGGTGGCCGTAAGTCGAGGACGTGATGTTAAGAGAGGACTTTAGGAGCTGCTAAAAAAAACTTTTCAAAACAGCAAGATAGCTGCCAGGTCTGCCATCTTCAGCTTCTTCACTTCGCTGGTGTCCTGCCATGAATTGCAAGGGAGGGGGGAAGGAATTTGGGGTAGTAGCAAGGGTGAAATCCAGCAGGTTCTGGAGAACCAGTAGCAGAAAATTTGCGTAGTTCGGAGAACCGGCAAATGCCACCTCCGGCTGGCTCCAGAGTAGGTGGGAATGGAGATTTTGCAGTATCCTTCCACTGCCATGCCCACCAAGCCACACCATGCCAACCAAGCCACGCTCACAGAACCGGTAGTAAAAAAAATTGAATTTCACCACTGGGTAGTAGTAACATGTGGGCTTGGGAATCAGGAGACAAACGGCAGGAGGGGTGACATGTTGACGAGAAGCAGATGTGCTAAACCAGAATGAACCAGCCTCCAAGGACACCTGGCTGGGTATCCGAATGGAAAACTGCAATGAAAATCTTAGCCTTTCCCAAAACATCCAAAAGGCATCCCATTGGACACTGATGGGGGAGGCCACGGCTTTGCTTTCGCTGCAACCACTTAACTTTAGCAAAAGAACCTATAAATCTAGAGAGATATTGGTGTTGAAGCAAGTACCAAGAAAGGTTAGAGTCCTGTTGTGGCCCAGCAGGAGCTGTTGGAGCTGCAAACAGACTCCGACAGCAAGGGGCCCTATGAGTCGGCTCTGGAAGATGTGGAGGACCCTGGACAGGGTTCAGACTCCGAGCAAGGACCAGAGAGGCTAGTTGGCCACCAGGAGGCGCCTGAGGCATGGAGCAGTGGTGAAAGCCAAAGGGAGTGTGTTCCTGATGTCAGGCTCTGGAGCAGTGGTGAAGACGTCAGGCCCTTGAGCAGTGCGAGGTGCAGAGGGAATTGGCCCTGGCTGGCCGGCAGAGACGGGCGGATAAACGGCGGCAGCAATTACAGAGACAAAGGAGATAATTGGGCCCAGGTGGTTGTGATTAGGCTCCTCCCAAGAGAGTATATAAGAAGAGACTTTGGGAGGAGGCTGTTTGCAGGACTCAACTATTATATTAAAGCTGGAGAAGCTTTTTGTGTGTATTTCTTATCTGTGGAAGTCTGGGTTGCTGCCAAAGTCTTGTCGGTGTGTTAATTTACTGTGAATAAATTGTCTAGCAGTAATCTTGTGTCGGCGTGACTCACCGTACGGCGGGGGGGGGGTCATAACAGAGACCTAAGAATAGAGTATCAATTCCTGACCAAATATTTGATTAAAAAAGGAGTGAATTTCAGATGGCTAACCCCAGAAGGGATATTAGTGAATTGGCAGGAGCAAAAACACAGATTGAACACGATAGATAAAGCAGAGTTATTTTATGAACAATACTTTGGATTACAAGAGGAAGGGTAATTGAGAGAGGAAAGAGGAATTAAGCATCAAGAAGAGAAAGAGAAAGAATTAAGAGAGCTAAGTAAAGAGCAGGAAGAGAGAGCGTTAAGAGAATGGGCAGAGCAAAGGAGGTGAAAGAACGAAGGGAGATAAGAACAACTACATCAACTAAACCCACAAATAAGTAAGACATGGAGGAAGGGATAAAAATGATTTCAGTAAACATAAATGGACTAAATTCGGCAATGAAAAAGAAAAGGACATTTAATAAATTAGAGAAATTAAAATTAGATATAATATGTCTACAAGAAGTGCACATTGAAAAACAACACAAAAAATGGAAATTTATACATGACACTTGCCTGTCAAAGTAAAAGAGGGGTAGCACTACATATCAAAAAGACAATACAGCCAACTTTAGCAAAAGAACCTATCACTTCAATCAAACGGAGTCGAGAGTCTCTCTTTTCTAAACGTCTGAGTTGGGGCAGGACTGACAGTAGCTCACCTTCAGCTGTCAGTTCCATCATGCAATAGGGAGGCCCTCGGAGAATAACCTCTTGCAGAATAATGGCAAAACTAAACACATCGCCTTGCAAGGTCCCTTTGGGGTTCACTTCGGGCTCTCTCAGTAATTCAGGAGCTGTCCAGAGCAATTCTGGAAAAAAGATTGGGATCTGTCGTTATATAAAGGTATACTGTTATTAAACAGACAATCAAGAATGTAAGGGAATTAGGTTTATTGGGAAAAAATAATACTAACTGTAATTGTAGATACATCGTACAATGAAAGTGAGGTGTTTAGTTATACTAGATGAAAAAATCTGCGATTGTAAATGTTATTTGAGAATATGGATGCAAAAACACTTGTAACCAAAAGACATGCTGTATGTAATGGATGAGATCCTTTTCCTTGAGCCGAGGTGGCGCAGTGGTTAGGGTGCAGTACTGCAGGCCACTTCAACTGACTGCTATCTGCAGTTCAGCAGTTCAAATCTCACCGGCTCAAGGTTGACTCAGCCTTCCATCCTTCCGAGGTGGGTAAAATGAGGACCCGGATTGTTGTTGGGGGCAATATGCTGACTCTGTAAACCACTTAGAGAGGGCTGAAAGCCCTATGAAGCGGTATATAAGTCTAACTGCTATTGCTATTTTAAAATATTGGTGTTTTTTTTTAATTTTTATGTTTAAAAATAAAAAAAATAGATTGAGGAAAAAAAAGAAATTTGAGGCTCAATTATGTTCGTAAGTCGAGGACTCCCAGTAAATAGACAGAAAGAGAAAAAGAGAGATACCTTCTGCAGAGGCCTGATTCTGGGAGATGCCCTGGGCTGTGATTAGCTCACCGGAGCCATAGTCAGTGATTTTCAACACAAAGCGTCCATCGACCACACAGTTGCGAGATTTCAGGCGCCCGTGGATAATGTCCTGGTTGTGTAAGTATTTCATGCCCTGGAAAAGAAAAAAAAGTTTTGGGCATTTTCCTCTTTGGCCAATAGAAGAAACGCGGAAGAAAAAAAATGAACTAACCTTCAGAAGAACATCTAGAACAAGGAGAAGGAGAAAAGGAGAAAGAAAAAGGATTGAAGGAAGAACAAGAAGAAAAAGAGATTGAAAACGATAAATACTTAGATAATTATACTGGGATTCACACTTATATACCAAAAGGAGACAAGGGGGAAGTTACCCCACCCCAAAAAAGGGGGGAAATAGCAAAGGTGGGATGAATGGGTTGCTCTTCTCTGCACTCTTTCCAGAGTCTCCACATCTTTTCTACATCGTGGCAACCAAAACTGGATGCCGTATTCCAAGTGTGGCCTTACCAAGGGATTATAAAGTGGTGTTAACCCTTCACATGATCTTGATTCTCTCCCTCTGTTGCTGCAGCCTAGAACTGTGTTGGCTTTTTTGGCAGCTGCTGCACACGGCTGGCTCCTATTTCAATGGTTCTCCACTAGGATTCCAAGGTCCCTCTCACAGTTACTACTATTGAGCCAGGTACAGTGGTGGGTTTCAAAAATTGTTCGGACCTACTCTGTGGGTGTGGCCTCCTTTGTGGGAGTGGCTTGCCGCCCATGTGACCGGATGGGAGTGGCTTGCCACCCATGTGACCGGATATGAAGATGCCGACGACACTTGTCAGAACCACCTTAAATTCCCTCACACACTGCACTGGCATGCATAAGAATAGGATGTACACTTGTTTTTTAAAAGGCATCTTTGGTGTGCGTTAAAACAACTTCAACGCACGCAATGTTCTGATTGCACCACAAACGCAGTAGTCATCCTTACCTTTCACAGAGGCACTGAGTTTTATAAATAGGAGCATGATAGTGTAGAATAATCATATCCAAGGACCAGTGGTGGGTTTCAAAAAAGTTTGGAAGCTCTTCTGTAGGAGTGGCCTGCTTTCCGGGTCCACTGGTGGAACCTCTTCTATAACCGGTTCGGTAGATTTGACGAACCGGTTCTACCGAATAGGTGTGAACTGGTAGGAACCCACCTCTGGCCAGGTACCACCTATACTGTACCTGTGCATTTCGTTTTCCTTGCCTAAATGTAGAACCTTGCGGCGACAGCAAATCAAGAAATTAGAGGGAGACTTACTTTAATTAAATCCAACAAAAGGGATGATTTAAACATCCAGTCCAGCTTTATGTCCATGTTTTGTAGCAAGTCCTGGAGACTTCCCCTGGAGCAGAAGTCCATCACAACCGCAGAGAGGCCCGTGTCGGATAAAAGTCCTAGAAACGGGTTCACGTTTTCATGGCGTAACTCCCTCATCTGCAGAGAAATCGAAAAGGAGGAGAATGAGGAGAAACACCAGGTTAAGGAGACAATTTGGACTCTCCTTAAGTGTTCTGACCCAGGCTTCCCAAGGTCATGAAGCCGACTCCTCATCCCGATAAGACCCCTTTTATTTCGGTTAAAGGGAATTCCTCTCCAGCAAAGTCCCGGCTGCCAGCCTTTCAAAGATTTCACAACTACAGACCTTTATCAGGCTTGGAGAGCTGCCAGGCCGATATCTTCTAAATGCCACGCTGTAACAGCAATTCCTTGGCAAGAAGTCAGGAACGGATCTTCACCCTCATGAATGGAACTCCTGCAAACTCCACTCCCCTTTCGCTCCTATTTATTCCCCATGGGAGGGGCCATTCACCGTCCACCTGTGCCTTTACTCCTGAGTCGGCCATTGTTCCTTAGCTGTTTCCTTCTCCTGGCAGCTCTGCGCATGCACCCACTTGGAACAGGCTCCAGCTGTTCTTCTGCCCCACTGATCTCCAACTCTGAAGGCAGCTGATAACTGTCAGAAGGCCTTGGCCCTCTCTCTGCCTCCACTAGACCGATACGATCGCATCGATTAGGCCTCCTCCGAATTCCATCTACTAGCCAGTGCAAACTGGCAACTACCCGGAGGAGAGCCTTCTCGGTGGCTGCTCCGACCCTCTGGAACGAACTCCCCGTGGAGATTCGGACCCTCACCACCCTCCAATCCTTCCGCGCCGCTTTGAAGATCTGGCTGTCCCGGCTGGCCTGGGGTTAAGATTCCAACCCCACCCGAATTGTGTGACTGTTGTGCTCTCTTTTAATATGTTGTATTGTTTCCATATTGGAATACTGTTTGTCTTTCCCCCCCTCCCTTTTTGAATTGTGAGCCGCCCTGAGTCCCCCCAGGGAAAAGGGCGGCATACAAATAAAGGAAAATGAAATGAAATGAAATGACACAGAGCCCTCATCAGAGCCTTCCCCAGACTCCAGGACTGGCCCATCTTCCTCCCCAATCTCCTCACTGTCCGAATCTGCTGCCAGCTTCCCTGGCTGCTGGCAGGCCACAACACTATCTACGTACCTTGGTAAGCACATGGGCTGTACGTTGCTTCCATTCAGTATTCACTGCAGTCTGGAGTTTTTTCAGCCATACCCAGTCTCCCTGTCCAAGCAGAGCAAGATTTTTTAAAACCAAAGTTCACATAACAGTTGTGGCCCAGCAGGAGCCGTTGGAGCTGCCACCAGACTCCGACAGCGAGGGGCCCTGTGAGTCGGCTTTGGAGGATGTGGAGGACCCTGGACAGGGTTCTGACTCTGAGCAGGGCGCAGAGAGGCTGGTTGGCCACCAGGAGGCGCCTGAGCGTTGGACCAGTGGGGAGGAGACAAGGGAGAGTGATCCGGACGTCAGCAGTGGGGAGGAGACAAGGGAGTTGTTCCTGGATGCCCGGCACCGGAGAGCTTATAGGCGTAAAGAACAATTACGCAGTTACAGGAGGTAATTGCACTCAGCTGGTGGTCATTAGGCTCCTCTCCAGACTATAAAAGGAATGCCTTTTGCAGAAGTCAACGCATTAACTAATGTTGGAGAACAGTATTGTGAGCTTGGCAGGCTGGATTGCTGCCAAGGCTTATCTGTGCTGGATTGCTGCCAAGGACCTGTCTGTGTCTGTGAATAAATTCCGTAAAGTATCTTTGGCTCGGAGTGCTTTGGTGTGGGCCGAGGAGTGGGGGGGGGGGGTCAGAACACATAACTATGGGTAGTCCTCGACTTACGGCCACAAATGGGACCAGAACATCCTTTATGAAGCAATCATCCTTCGTTAAATCACTAAGGGAGTGTCGCCTTATTTTATAACCACTTTCACTGAGGCCATTACGTGAGTTGTGTCACTTTGTGAAACACGTCTGGTTCTGCCAATCGACTTTGCTTGTCAGAAGATCCCTGGGAAGTCCCACGATCCCGGGACATTGTAACCAGTTGTAAATACATGGGTCACTTGAATTGTGATCTCTGGATGGTTGGGGACACTATGATAGTTTATAAGACACATTCATAATTCCTGTCACTTGGATGCTACCAAAAGAAACGGGGATTGAGCCCAGACAAAGAAAATAACTTGAGAAAACACCCCAGACTGGCCCCTCCCTAGTTTGCTTCATGGTCTTGGGAAGCCTCGGTCAGAACAAAAATACTCCTTGGTCATATTTTTATCAAGGTCCCCCCTTACCTCGTACACAGCCACGTTCAAGGTTTCGTAGGTTAGAGTCGTGCTTTTCACCGACAACGAGTGAGTCACGGATCTCAGGCTGTGGACTTCGGAGCAGCTCCTCGATTCGCTGAGGTTGTCCAGAGTTAACCTCTGCGGAGGCAAGCAGCTATTGTAAGTTTTGCAACTGCTAGCAAACTTTGAGTACTGAACTGATTATATGATACTGGACTGTGGTATTTGGATTATCCCTTAACTGGAAGACGTTGATGACTTACTGTCTTATCCGTGTATGACGCGGACTGTTTGATGAACCTCTATTTCCACGAAAGTAAAAGCCTATTTAAACCACAGTGTCTCTGTATGCTGGTTTGTGTGTTCTCCAACACAACTCTCACAACGCTTCTCTGAACGCACTCGCTCTCCCAACGGGGAGCTTACCTAACACCACCATTAAGCCATCTTTCCAAGCAGCCTCCATGTTTCCAGTGTCTTTCCCCCCACTTGGAACTGAACCCAGAAGGACGTTTCTCCCAACAGGATAACCGGGACTTAAGTGACGGAGACATTTACCATTCTACTGATTTTGGTGTTCACAAAAGTTAAATCGTCTAAAGTCAGAAAGAGCCTCTGGGATCCTTTCGCGAATCGGCGGTTGGGGTTACTGTTTCTGGAAAAGAGATTTAAAAAATATATGCATAAATCTTGGGTCCCCACCCATGGCCATATAAAGGTGTATTTTTATTTTTTTTACTAGCCGATAACCCGGTGATCCTTGGGTATTTATTTATGGGTGTGTGTGTGGAAGTGTCCGGATAAAATGTAATTTCTAATGTTGGGATTTTCCCCCTTACCAGAGGGAGCTCCCTTGCGGAGTACTGTGAAGCCGTTGCCATGGCAACACCACTGCGCTGTACAGTAAAAGCAATTTTACGGCAGTACAGTAGAAGCCATTTTAAGGCACAAAAGGCTATATCTTAACAGAACGCATACCCTGAGGGGTGTTAGAGGTGTTTTACCAGTGGTGTGTTGCTTCCAGTTTGGCCTGGTTCGGCTGAACCAGTAGTAGTGGCGGTGGGAGGCCTCACCCACCTGCCCAGACACTTCTGCGCATGTGCAAGCGTGCGTGGGAGCGCACCCTAACTGATAGCAAAAATATTTGCAACCCACCACTGTGTCTTACCCCGTACAGTATTTGTTTTCAGAGAGTAAGTCATTTGTGTGCCAAGATTGGTTGAAATGCTCAAGGCATTCCAGAGTTCTGTGGAACACACACACACACACACACACACACAGAAAGAGAATGAGAGAGAGAGAGGATGAGAGAAAATGAGAGAGAATGAGAGAGGGAGAGAATGAGAATGAGAGAGAGAATGAGAGAATAGAAAGAGAATGGTATAGAGAGAAGATTTTTTTAGTGAGAATGAGAGAGAGAGAATAAGAAAGAGAATGGGAGCTAGATAATGTTTTATAGCGAGAAGGAGAGAGAGAGAATGAGAGAATGAGAATTAGAAAATGAGAGAGAGAGAATGAGAGAGGGAGGTAATGAAAGAGAATGTTTTATAGTGAGAATGAAACAGAAAGAGATAATGAGAGACGGAGATAATGAGAGAGAGAGAATGAGAGAATGACAACCTCTTATAGTCCAGCTGCACTGCATTTTCCTTGGCCCTGTTAATAATTTTGCATTATTATTATTATTATTTTTCAGAGGTGAGGCCGGAAGCCAGTAAATTCTCTCTCCCGGCTCGAATTGTCAGAGGAATCCGAAGCATTTGGCTTGCAATAATTGCCCTTTAAAATTTCTTTACTTAGCACAATTTATTTCCTGGAATCATTAGCTAATTGGGCCACCCAGAAAGGCTCTTGAGAGAGAGAGAGAGAGAGAGAGAGAGGGAGGGAGGGAGGGAGGGAGGGAGGGAGAGAGAGAGAGAGAGAGAGAGAGAGAGGTAGGTAGGTAGGTAGGTAGGTAGGTAGGTAGGTAGGTAGGTAGGTAGGTTAGATAGGTAGGTAGGTAGGTAGGTAGGTAGATGATAGATAGATAGATAGATAGATAGATAGATAGATAGATAGATAGATAGATAGATAGATGATAGATAGATAGATAGATGATAGATAGATAGATAGATAGATAGATAGATGATAGATAGATAGATAGATAGATAGATAGATAGATAGATGATAGATAGATAGATAGATAGATAGATGATAGATAGATAGATAGATGATAGATAGATAGATGATAGATGATAGATAGATGATAGATGATAGATGATAGATGATAGATGATAGATGATAGATGATAGATGATAGATGATAGATGATAGATGATAGATAGATAGATAGATAGATAGATAGATAGATAGATAGATAGATAGATAGATAGATAGATAGATAGATAGATAGATAGAGGATGCTACGGTCCGGCCGTGAGTAAAACCTGGAGTGGCTTCCTGGTTGAGGGTCGGTTGAGATGGATTGCGCTATGGTGAAGATGGCTCTGTCTGCAGGGTGAGGTCAAAAGAGTCAAGATGGCGGCCCCAGCAACTCGGCCGAAGCTCCACCTGCTTTTTAAGCGCCTTTCAAGCAGGCGAAGTTTCAACCCCACCGCCGTGCTTCCCATCTTAACTTTTGAATTGATCGCTTGCATTATTATAAAATATAACTAGCGTATAGTTCTTGACTGACAATCATTCATTTAGTGGCCGTTCAAAGTTACAATCATCACCATCATCTTTTCACGACCCCATAAGTGGGGTGGTGTCTGGGCAATTGAATGGAGAAAGCAGAGGGTTTACTGGCCGGATGCCCTCACCTGTCGCCAGAGCGGAGTTTTGTTCAGCAGATATATTCTCTCTTTTTTTAAAAAAAATATTTTTATTCACTATTTTTTAAACATCAAAATCACTGATATAAATATAACACACTGATATATATTCTCAGGGTGCCCAGAAAGAGAAATGCCTGCCCCTACCTAGATTCGAACTCACAGCCCACTGATTGCGAGGCGAGAGCTCCGCCTCTAGGCCGCCGCACCACTCCTACCGTTCAAAGTTACAATGGGGTTGAAAAATGCTGACCTGATGAGGCACGTCAGGTAGAGGCCAAAGAGAAGCAGAAAGGTGGGCGGTGACAGGAGTAGAATCGCGATCTGGAATCCTGGATCTGACCAAAGAAACAGAGATCAAACAGCCATGGTTTAGAGTTGACCGAGTTGAGTGCGAGGACAGATAGTCGTCAACACGTACAACCATTTGTAAGGGAGAATATTTGCAACTCAGGGGTTAAAATGTGGGGTCCTTGGTGTTCTCTGAGATTGCTTGTTTTCCTGCAGGCGTTTCATAACCCGACTAGGGAATAACATCAGTCTAGAAGGGAGTGGGGTTTATGAGGAAGAGGAAGAGGGGTTTGCTCTCCCTTTATGTTCTCCCACTGCCTTCTAACACTGTCCTCCTCCTCCTCCTCCTCCTCCTCCTCCTCTTCTTCTTCTTCTTCTTCTCCCCCCCGTCCTCCTCCTCTTCTTCTTCTTCTTCTTCTCCCCCCTCCTCCTCTTCTTCTTCTTCCTCTTCCTCCCTCCTCCTCCTCCTCCTCCTCCTCCTCCTCCTCCTCCTCCTCCACTCCACACACTCTTCTAGCACTGATGGTGTTACTTAGTTGTGTAATGAAATGTCTACAAGAAAACCACCAAGCTCAGAGACCACCAAGATTCCCACAGTCTTCCTCCTCTTCCTCCTCCTCCTCCTCCTCCTCTTCTTCTTCTTCTTCTTCTTCTTCCTCCTCCTCTTCCTCCTGCTCCTCCCTCTTCTCTCCCTTCCTCCTCCTCCTTCTCCTCCTCTTCTTCTTCTTCCTCCTCCTCCTCTTCCTCCTGCTCCTCCCTCTTCTCCTCCCTTCCTCCTCCTCCTTCTCCTCTTCTTCTTCTTCTTCCTCCTCCTCCTCTTCCTCATGCTCCTCCCTCTTCTCCTCCCTTCCTCCTCCTCCTTCTCCTCTTCTTCTTCTTCTTCTTCCTCCTCCTCCTCCCTCTTCTCCTCCTCCTCACTCTTCTCCTCCTCCCCTCCTCCTCCTCCTCCTCTTCCTCCTCCTCCTCCACTCCACACTCTCTTCTAGTACTGATGATGTTACCTAATTGTGTAATGAAATGTCTGCAAGAAAACAGCCAAGCTCAGAGAGCAACAAGGACCCCACAGTTTTTTTCCTCCTCCTCCTCCTCCTCCTCCTCCTCCTCCTCCTCCTCCTCCTCCTCCTCCTCCTCCTCCTCCTCCTCCTCCTCCTCCTCCTCCTCCTCCTCTTCCTTCTAGCACTGATGATGTTACCTAGTTTGGTAATGAAATGTCTGCAAGAAAACCACCAAGCTCAGAGACCACCAAGATTCCCACAGTCTTCCTCCTCCTCCTCTTCCTCTCCACAACCCTCCTACTTTCTATCACTGATGAAGTTACCTAGTTGGGTAATCAAACATCTGCAAGAAAACAAACAGGCCTAGCAAATACCAACAGTCCCACATTATTATTCTTCCTCCTCCTTCTCCTGCTCCTCCTTTTTCCTATCGTGGACGGCATCACTTAGCTGGGTCATGAAACATCGGCAAGAAAACCACCAAGCTCAGAGAGCACCAAGGAGCCCTCAAGGAATTGCATTCATAGTTGGTTGGTTGGTTAGTAACCACCTTTCAGGGTGTTTTAAACCAGTGACGGCTAACCATTTTGTCTTTGCGTGCTGAAAGTGCGTGTGCACCCATAATGCAATGCGTGCCCCCCGCCGTGCCCCCCTCATGTGCGTGTTCCCCCCTGCCATGCTCTCCCACGCAAGCACATACACACACCCGCTGTCCCCTTGCGCGTGCGACCTGCCCCCCACATGTGGGGCAGAGACCCCAAAACCAGCTGGCTGGTGGGAGGCACATGCCCATGCGCAGTGGAGCTGAACTGGGTGACGGCTCGCGTGTCTGCAGAGAGGGCTTTGCGTGCCACCTGTGGCTCGCGTGTCATAGGTTCACCATCACAATTATAAACCATTGTTCCATTGAGGAGAACGTCCAGTTCATCTGCAGTTCAGCGGTTCAAATCTCACCGGCTCAAGGTTGACTCAGCCTTCTATCCTTCCGAGGTGGGTAAAATGAGGACCCAGATTGTTGTTGGGGGCGATATGCTGACTCTGTAAACCGCTTAGAGAGGGCTGAAAGCCCTATGAAGCGGTATATAAGTCTAACTGCTATTGCTATTGTATGGAAGTGACAATTCCCGGAACTCCGGGAAATTGGGAATGGCCGTCCCTAAACAGGAAAACGAGCCAGAGAAAGCTCTTGGCATATTTCACTATCTCCTTTTTAACGATCGCATAATCCCTCGCGGGATGAAGTCTAGCAACTGAATGGAGCTGAGTGTTTGAGTGGCCGGACGCCCATCCTGTTGCCAAGGTGGAGTTTTGTTCAGCAGATATATTCTCAGTGTGGCCCAAAGAGAGAAATATCTGCCTCTACCTAGGATTGAACTCACAGCCTTCTGATTGCGAGGCAAGAGCCCCCACCTCTAGGCCACCACACCACTCAAAGCTCTGGGAAATATTTGCAGGGTGATCATTGGGCGAATGGTTTGTTCTTCCCGTGGGGTGAGATACTAACACGCGTCATCTCTTTCACAAAGGACGCCGGGTTCAAACCAGCAGGCTGAATCGACCGGGGGGGATCTCCCCCCTGGGAAATGGATTGCCCTCCCCAGGGGCTGCATCCTGCCCAAAGATGCCTCCAGCAGGTAAGTGGGGTACAGGTGACTTCCTTTGCCGTCCGTGTCCAGAATTACGTATCGGGCCAGCGGCTGTCCTTGGCTGTCGACTTGGATCCTGTGGCTGAAGCCGGCAAAGTCCAGATTTCTGACGTGGTGATTTATGGTGGTTCCCGAAGGTTCAGAATTTGGGGGGCGGGCTACCTTGGCTAGGATTTTTGCCAGCAGGTAGATGGCATCGTAGATGGTCCCGAAGAGTGGTGTGACCTGCAGAACAAGAGGTTTTTAAGTATTTATTTCATTTGTCCATATCGCACCTTTATTATTTATGCAAATCACTCAAGGTGGCAAATACCAACGCACCTTTCTCCAACCGAGTGGGGCTCGGTTGGTGGTCATAAGTCGAGTTTTGAGTTTAATAAAATTTGTATGCCACACACTCCCATTGGGACTCTGGGCGGCTCACAACCAGACAAAAGAAACATTTAAAATTTAAGAATAAAAAATACAATTAAAAGTCCACATCATCCATTCCATCTAAGCGGGGCTGGATATCAATCAACAGCCCCAGGCCTGCCGGAACCGCCAGGTCTTAACGGCTTTACGGAAGGCCGGGAGAGTGGTGAGGGTCCGGATCTCTACGGGTAGATCGTTCCACAGGGCCGGCGCAGCAACAGAGAAGGCCCTCCCCTGGGGGGCCGCCAGCCAGCATTATCCGGTTGACGGCACCCGGAGGAGGCCCAACCTGTGCGATCTTGTTGGTCGTTGGGAGGTAAGTGGGCAGGAGGCGGTCTCTCAGGTGTTGAGGACTACCTTTAATCGAGACTGACCTGTTCGGGTTCCAACTCCGCTTTTATTTCGCCTTTTCCTTTGGCTGCTCGGAGAGCTTCATAGAACGTCCATTCTCCAGGCTGCAAGGTGATTGTCAGCACCGCGTCGTAAGCCTTCCGGAAGGCTCCGTCGTTTCCCAGGAGGAAGTAGGAATGGTTCCCGCCGGGGAGGCTGTAGAAGAGCGTGTCGTAGGGCAGGAAGACATACCTGCCGTCTGCCAGCCCGAGTTCCTGAGCTTTGCTTAAGAAGGTCGCTTGGTCTTCCCCTCCGACGAGAGCGGAGGCCATGCAGAGGAGAAGGACTGGGGGAGGAGGAAAGGAAGGGGTTAAAACTTTCGGCTTACACAGGAAAGGAAGAGAGGTGCATAAAGCTATTGGGTTAAAACACAGAAAAAGGTTAGAGAAAATGATACATCAGCCCATAGAATTTCATTTAGAGCCGAGGTGGCGCAGTGGTTAGGGTGCAGTACTGCAGGCCACTTCAGCTGACTGCTATCTGCAGTTCAGCGGTTCCAATCTCACCGGCTCAGGGTTGACTCAGCCTTCCATCCTTCCGAGGTGGGGGAAATGAGGAGCCGGATTGTTGTTGGGGGCGATATGCTGACTCTGTAAACCGCTTAGAGAGGGCTGGAAGCCCTATGAAGCGGTATATAAGTCTAACTGCTATTGCTATTGCTACTATTAAACCAGAGGTATTTTTTTAATATAAATTTTTATTTTTATTATACAGACAACACATACAGACAACAACAAAACAAAAATAAACGAAGAAAAAAGCATCATCACATACAGCATGTCGTTTGGTTACAGGTGTTTTAACATCCATATTCTTGAATAACATTTATCATCAGAGATTTTCCATCTAGTATAACTAAATACCTCTCTTTCATTGTACAGTATATGTTCAATTACGATTAGTATTATTTTTTCCCCAATAAATCATAGTTCCCTTACATTCTTGATTATCTATTTGATAACAGTATATAGAGAAAATCATTTGTTTGAAAATGTAAAGTTGGGATTGCTGAAACGCCACCCTGAAAACCCATCAGAGAAAGTAAATAAGCAAGGCCAACAATGGAAGGGAGGAAGGAGGAGAAGGGAAAGGAAGAAAGGATAAAAGCAGAGGAAGTAAGGGAGGGGAATAAAGAATGGGACAGAGGGGAAGAAGGAGGAGAAGAGAGGAGGAGAGGGGGAAAGAGAGGGGAGGAAGAAAGGAGGAAGGATGAGGAGGGAAAAGAAGAAAGGGTAAAGCAGAGGAAGTAAGGAAGGGGAATCAAGAGTAGGAGAGAGGGTAAGAAGGAGGAGAAGAAGGGAGGAGGAGGGAAAGAGGGGGAAGAAGAAAGGAGGGAGGATGAGGTGGGAAAGGGAGAAAGGGTAAAAGCAGAGGAAGAAAGAGGAAAGAAGGAAAGAAAGAGAAAGAAGGAAGGAAGGACAAAGAAAGAAAGAAAGGAGGGAGGGAGGGAAGAAACAAAAAGAAAGAAAGAAGAAAGAAATAAAAGACACAGAAAGAAAGAAAGAAAGAAAGAAAGAAAGAAAGAAAGAAAGAAAGAAAGAAGAGGGGGAGGAAACAGGAGTGGGAAGGAAGGAAACATGAGTGGGAGGAGGGAAATAGGAAGGGGAAGGAAGGAAGGAAGAGGAAAGAAGGAAGGAAACAGGAGGGGAAGGAAGGAAACATGAGTGGGAGGAGGGAAATAGGAAGGGGAAGGAAGGAAGAGGAAAGAAGGAAGGAAATAGGAGGGAAGGAAGGAAACATGAGGGGGAGGAGGGAAATAGGAGGGGGAAGGAAGGAAGGAAGAGGAAAGAAAGAAGGAAATAGGAGGGAAGGAAGGAAACATGAGTGGGAAATAGGAAGGGGAAGGGAGGAAGGAAGAGGAAAGAAGGAAGGAAATAGGAGGGGAAGGAAGGACAACATTAGACCAACGATCAAGGAATAAACAATTCCTCAATCAAGGAACCACCAACTCAGACAAACAACTCAACAATCAACCCCCAGCCTGACCAAGGAACCCCCGAGATCACTTCCACCAACACTGACAGGTCTAGCCAGCCGTATATAAGCAGAGAGCAAACCCTCTTCCCTTCTACGTAGCACTGATGAAGTTACCTAGTTGGGTAATGAAACGTCCGCAAGAAAACCACCAGGCTCAGAGAGCACCGAGGACCCCACAGCTCCCAGTAGTTGCCTCCGTGGAATCTTAAAAGGTTTCCCAAGACGTTGAGATGTTGGTGGGATCTGCTCCGTCTCCCCTTTTTTTTTTTTTTAATAAACATTTTTTTTATTTTTACTAAACAAACAACACACAAAAACGATCCTCTTACATTACATCTTGTAGAAAGCGTGTCAATTGGTTACACAATTAGCTTTCGTGCATCTCTTCCAGAGTCCTTACTTACACTCATATCGAATATCAAAGTTCTTAATGAGTCTTCCTTTCAACATATCCTAGTTCTCATTTAGCTGAAATTGTTTTAATGTCCTTTTGCCAAGAGTAATCCATAGTTTAAAAAAAAACACAGCCACCTAATGCCATTTCATTAATTATTACAAAGTCATCCAATAGCCTTAAACCTTTATAACACATTCTAAACAAAAATTAGTTGACAAAATATCTGAGCCCTTTTCTCCCCTCGAATCACTGTTCACAATTTGTGTCCACGTTCCTTTTATTATGATAGTACCTGTATATATCATTAACTGTATCCCTTATCCTTATCATTCCATTGTTAGTTGTTATAATTAATAAGGGTTAACAAAAAAATCCTTTACTGTTATATCTATTTTCTTCTCATCAAACCAACATATATGTATCGCCCTTGTCAATCATTTTTTTAACATAACCATCTATAAATTACTAAATTACTACTTACTAATGATAAAGCTTAGTTAATTTTTTTTGTTATCTACTTTCGTATATCCAATAACATTATACCTTTATAACATATTCAAAATAAAAATTGATTATAAAATATAAAATAAAATATTGAGCCGAGGTGGCGCAGTGGTTAAATGCAGCACTGCAGGCTACTTCAGCTGACTGCAGTTCTGAAGTTCGGCTGTTCAAATCTCACCGGCTCAGGGTTGACTCAGCCTTCCATCCTTCTGAGGTGGGTAAAATGAGAACCCGGATTGTTGTTGGGGGCAATATGCTGACTCTGTAAACCGCTTAGAGAGGGCTGAAAGCCCTATGAAGCGGTATATAAGTCTAACTGCTATTGCTATAACTGCTATTATTTAAATTTCTAAACTTTTTTCCCCCCAAATCATTATTTGCAATTTCTATCCAAGTTCCTTATATAGCAATAGCAATAGCAGTTAGACTTATATACCGCTTCATAGGGCTTTTAGCCCTCTCTAAGCGGTTTACAGAGTCAGCATATCGCCCCCACAGTCTGGGTCCTCATTTCACCCACCTTGGAAGGATGGAAGGCTGAGTCAACCTTGAGCCGGTGAGATTTGAACCGCTGAACTGCAGATAACAGTCAGCTGAAGTGGCCTGCAGTACTGCACCCTAACCACTGCGCCATCTCGGCTCTATTAAGCCAGTACATATATATATGTCATTAACTATAAGTTTTATCATTTCATCATTGTTATTATTATCATTAATGTTTGTAACAGAATCATTTATTACTTATATCCAGCTTCCTCACCTCCAGCCAATATAGAAATATACCTGCTCCGTCTCCCTTTTGCTAGCTTCCCATCCAGATGACTTCCCCCGCTTACCTTTGATGCTTCCGGCACCTTCTATCTTGGCCCAAGCCTCTTCTACTTCTCCCGTTTCCGTCCCGGTGGTTGTAACGAGAGTCATGGGTAGCCCGTGGCTTCTGAGGACGCTGGCCAGCTTCTGGGCTGTGTCCACCCAAAAGTCCCCCTTGGAAGAGACGATGCCGACATGAGCCCACTTGAAATATCTCAACACGTTGAGGAGGACAGTAGCCGCAGAAGGCAACATTCTGATAAACCACGGTTGGTTCATTGGCTTATCCAGGTCGTCGTGAAGACAGGCCCAAGATAACATGGGTTTCTTCCAACCTTGGGCTAGCAACGAGGAAGCCTCACAATAGCTAGGATTCAACGGTCCTATGAATGCGGACCGGTTCTTGGAGGAGTCAACCGATCTAGCCATTGCTTCCCAAGTCTGGAGATCTTCCTCCAACAATACGTAATCCAGTGGATGGACCGCGACGAGGGAAGGATCCTTCTTGATCCTCTCCATCGCTAGTTGAGCGGCAACTTCAGGCAGGGCGTTGGTGAAGAAGGGATCAGAGGACCAAGGTCCCACCAGAGCGACTGTAAGGGCCGGGCAATGGGCCGGAGAAAGCGTCAGGAGGACTATCCCTAAGATGACACCCCTGTGAAGGTCCAAGAAGATCCAAGAGGACCATGTGGCATACGAGGAGAAGACAAGTTTCCCGGTCATTGACTTCCCAGCTCAGGAGGCCAAGACAATCGTCGGTAAGGATGGGCAACCTGTTGAAGGGGAGAAGAGGTTAAAAGGCAGGACTGAGAGATTCACGTTGGATGTCTCGACTTACGACGTTTAATGACCATTCAAAGTTACAATAGTATGGGGAAAAGGGAATTCTGACCATTTTTCTCTCTCTCTCAGTCTCTCTCTCGCATTCTCTCTCTCTCATTCTCTAACTCTCATTCTCTCATTCTCTCTCTCTCTCTCTCTCATTCTCTCTGTCTCATTCTCTCTGTCTCATTCTCTCATTCTCTCTCTCTCTCATTCTCTCTGTCTCATTCTCTAACTCTCATTCTCTCATTCTCTCTCTCTCTCTCATTCTCTCTGTCTCATTCTCTAACTCTCATTCTCTCAGTCTCTCTCTCTCATTCTCGCTATAAAACATTCTCTATCTCTCATTCTCTTCTTATTCTCTCCCTCTCTCATTTTCTCTCTCTCATTCTCTCTCTCATTCTCACTAAAAATCTTCTCTCTATATCATTCTCTTTCTATTCTCTCCCTCTCTCATTCTCTCTCTCCCTCTCATTCTCTCCCTCTCTCATTCTCTCTCATTTTCTCTCATCCTCTCTATCTCTCATCCTCTCTCTCCCTCTCATTCTCTCTCTCTCTCATCTCCCTCTCATTCTCTCTCTCATTCTCTTTCTGTTTCATTCTCACTATAAAACATTCTCTCTCTCTCATTATCTCCCTCTGTCATTCTCTCTCTCTCTCTCATTCTCACTATAAAACATTTTCTTTCCCCTCTCCCTCCCCCCTCTCTCTCATTCTCACCATCCCTTGCGCCTGTTTTAACACCACCTTATTTCCCCTTTCTTTTCTCCCTCCCTCCCTTCTCTCCTTCCTTCCTTCCTCCTCTCCTTCCCCTTCCTTCTTCCCTTACCTCTCTCCTACTCCTACTCTTTCTCTCCCCCTTTCTACCCTCTCTCCTTCTCTTTCTCTCCCTTCCATCCTCCTCTCCTTGCCTCTTTCTTCTTTCCCCCGTCTTCCTTTCATTCTCTCCTCCTCTCTCACCACTTACCAAACTCTTGAGGGGCTTTGTCCAAAGTTAGGGATACCACGACGCAGAAAAACCACAATCTTCAGGCCGCGTCTGTTTTATGGACACCCTCTTTTTTCTTTTTGAAAAAAGGAAAGAATTGAAAGAAAATAATTCTAGAAAAATGACTTTGCAAGTCACCTCTCTCTCTCTCTCTCTCTTTCTCTCTCTCTCTCCTTTTCTCTCTTTCTATGTCCTTCTCTTTTCTCTTCCTCTTTCTCTCTGTCTGTCTGTCTGTGTCTGTCTGTCTCTCTCCTTTTCTCTCTTTCTATGTCCTCTTCTCTCTTCCCCCTCTTTCTTCTTCTCTCTCTCTCTCTCTCCTTCTTTTTTCTCTTCCTCTTTCTCTCTGTCTGTCTGTCTCCTTTTCTCTCTTACTATGTCCTTCTCTTTTCTCTTCCTCTTTCTTTCTGTCTGTCTGTCTGTCTCTCTCTCCTTTTCTCTCTTTCTATGTCCTCTTTTCTCTCCCCCCCTCTCCTTTTCTCTCTCTCTCTCTCCTTCTCTTTTCTCTTCCTCTTTGTCTGTCTGTCTCTCTCCCTCTCCTTTTCTCTCTTTCTATGTCCTTTTTTCTCTCCCCCTCTCTCCTTTTCTCTCTCTCTCTCTCTCCTTTTTGCTCTTCCTCTTTCTCTCTGTCTGTCTATCTCCTTTTCTCTCTTTCTATGTCCTTCTCTTTTCTCTTCCTCTTTCTCTCTCTCTCTTCCTCTCTGAAAAACGGGCACTTTTCTGCAACAATGATTGGCGATATGAAGTAGATGGAAGATTTGGTACCAAGGAGATTTCCCCCCTTGAGATTTACCATTAATGCTTCATTGGAAGAGCATGGATTATTTTGGCAGTAATATTATGGGATGCAGGAGTTTTGTTTAGTCCTCCTTGTTTTTCCATTTTTATCCCACTTCTTAAAAAAGGACACAGCAGACTAGACAGACGGGTGCAGTTTATTCAGGGGTGAAACACTACCAGTTTGCTACCGGTTCGGGCGAACTGGTAGCAAAAATACCAGCTGTTCACCCAAACCAGTAGAAAAAAAATGCTACCGGTTGGGCAAACTGCTAGCAAAGGTACCAGCTGTTCATCCAAACCAGTAGTAAAAAGATGCTACCGGTTGGGCGGACTGATAGCAAAGGTACCAGCTCTTCACCCAAACCAGTAGTAAAAAAATGTTTTTCTGACAATCAGCTGCCCCGCACGATTTAGATTAGCTAGAAAGCAGGATTTCCTGCTTTCTAGCTAATCTAAATTGTGTGGTGCAGCGGATTCCCCGCCCCTCCTTGCTGTTCGCTTACCTCGCTGTTGGCTTACTCGCTTGCCAGGTGCGCTTGGTAGCAGGCTCCGCCCATTCACCCAGACCTCATTTTGATGCTCTGCGCATGCGCGGAAGATCCTGCTCATGCACGGAGATGGCGCGGGTGAGCGAAGCGAGGGAACGCGCTCATATTGGTACCGAACCGATAGCAAAATAAAGTAGATTTAACTCCTGAGTTTATTTATTTATTTGTCTCCTGGCTTTTTGATTATTTTTACAAACACCCATGGTGATTGACCTATTCAACACGTCCTCCTCCTTTGTCTTCCTCATAACAACAGTCCTGTGAGTTGGTTAGTAATCTCTACAGTAGGGGTGGCAACGCCAAGGCCCGCGGGCCGCCTCCAGCCCACGATGTGGTTGGATCTGGTTTGTGCGGCCATCCTGGAAATGGTAAGGGGCCAGCCTGCATCCCTTCGGCCCGGTCCATCCCATCCTGGCAAGCGCACATGTGCGCAGGAAGATGTGGGCACACACATCGCTTCGCCTGGCCCACCCCAGTGGTGGGTTTCAAAAATTGTTTGAACCTACTCTGTGGGTGTGGCCTCCTTTGTGGGAGTGGCTTTCCACCCATGTGACCGGATGGGAGTGGCTTGCCACCCATGTGACCGGATATGAGGATGCCGACGACACTTGTCAGAACCACCTTAAATGACCTCACACGCAGCGCTGGCATGCATAAGAATAGGATGTCAACTTGTTTTTTAAAAGGCATCTTTGGTTTGCGTTAAAACAACTTCAACACACGCAATGTTCTGATTGCACCACAAACGCAGGAGTCATCCTTACCTTTCACAGAGGCACTGAGTTTTATAAATAGGAGCCTGATAGTGTAGAATAATCATATCCAAGGACCAGTGGTGGGTTTCAAAAATTTTGGAACCTCTTCTGTAGGTGTGGCCTGCTTTCCGGGTCCCCTGGTGGAACCTCTTCTAACCGGTTCGGTAGATTTGACAAACCGGTTCTACTGAATAGGTGCGAACTGGTAGGAACCCACCTCTGGCCCACCCCATCCTGTCAGGCACTTGTGTGCATAGGAGATGGCGGGCGTACACATGCACGGACCCGGCCCACCCCATCCCAGCTTGCACGTGTCCGTACGCCTCCTTCTGTGTGCAAGCACACTTGCCGGGATGGCGTGGGCTGGACCTGTGCACACTTTTTCCCACCGCCTCCCGCGCACATGGGCCAAAGCAATGTGGGCTGGCCCCTTACCAATTCCAGGATAGCTGTGTGGGCCGGATCGGAGCACACCGTGGGCCGAATCTGGCCCACGGGCCTTGAGTTTGATACCCCTGGTCCAGAGGTGGGTTCAGCCCGGTTCGGCCCGGTTTGGCCGAATAGATAATAGCAGTTAGACTTATATACCGCTTCATAGGGCTTTCAGCCCCTTCTAAGCGGTTTACAGAGTCAGCATATCGCCCCCAACAACAATCCGGGTCCTCATTTCACCCACCTCGGAAGGATGGAAGGCTGAGTCAACCCTGAGCCGGTGAGATTTGAACAGCCGAACTACAGAACTGCAGTCAGCTGAAGTAGCCTGCAGTGCTGCATTTAACCACTGCGCCACCTCGGCTCCTAATAACTTGGCGGCCTGGGTCGCTGGAACCGGATCGCTGGGACTGCCACGCCCCCAAACCGGTTCTCTTACTGCTGCGCCATCTTGTTTTTCAGTTCTGCGCATGCGAAGGTCAATTTCTATTGCCAACATTCATTTTGTTTCCAGTTTTTTTAGTTTTTGCCCATGCACAGGCCTTTTTATTTGCAAATACGAGCAAAGACAGCATGCACGCGCAAATTTTTTTGCCCACACCGAACCGGCAGTGATGCCCGCAACAACCCACCCCCCCTCCCCTGGTCTGCAGTAAAACCTCTACCTGGGCTTCTCATACTGTCTCTGCCTGGAAAAACTCTCCAAATAAATCCAGAATTTCTAGGCGGGGTTTCGAAAGAAAGATGCGAAGCTTTGCTTTCTAATTTTTTTTCCCCTCTGTTGCAAATGACAAGGGGAGCAACTTGACTAAGGCATTAATTTGTGAGGGAAAGAACAAGTCAGAGCTTGTTCCTCCTGCTTCGATCATCCACCGGGGGGGAAAAAAATTGCTGAGCGTAGAAACCAGCAAATCAGAGCCAAGGGGAATATTCATAAAAGTTTGCATTTTCTTACATGTTTAGCATCTGCTACGCAGGGACTCATTAGCAGAAAATGCTAACCAGATGGTCAGTTAGCAAATTGGGTTTTGGGGCCTGTTGTAGCCCAGCAGGAGCTGTTGGAGATGCAAACAGACTCTGATAGCGAGGGGCCCTAGGAGTCGGCTCTGGAAGATGTGGAGGACCCTGGACAGGGTTCCGACTCCGAGCAGGGCGCAGAGAGGCTGGTTGGCCACCAGGAGGCGCCTGAGGCATGGAGCAGCGGTGAAAGCCAAAGGGAGTGTGTTCCTGATGTCAGGCCCTGGAGCAGTGGTGATGACGTCAGACGCTTGAGCAGTGCGAGGTGCAGAGGGAATTGGTCCTGGCTGACCGGCCGGCAAAGACAGGCGGATAAACGGCGGCAGCAATAACAGAGACAAAGGAGATAATTGGGCCCAGGTGGTTGTGATTAGGCTCCTCCCAAGAGAGTATATAAGAAGAGACTTTGGGAGGAGGCTGTTTGCAGGACTCAACTATTATACTAAAGCTGGAGAAGCTTTTTGTGTGTATTTCTTATCTGTGGAAGTCTGGGTTGCTGCCAAAGTCTTGTCGGTGTGTTAATTTACTGTGAATAAATTGTCTAGCAGTAATCTTGTGTCACCGTACAGAGTGGGGTCAGAACAGGGCCCCTCTAAAGCAGGGGTGTCAAACTGGATTTCTTTGAGGGCCGAAGACATTGTCCTCCGTGGGGCAGCCGGAGAGCGGGGGGAGGGAGGAAGATGGGAAAGACGCAGGGCTGGATTCCGGCCGGCACTACTGCCGGTTCGCTCATGCGCGTTTTCCGTGCGTGCGCGCATGCGCAGTGTAGTTAACATTGTTCTGTGTATGCGGAGAACTCGAAAAGAAGGTGGCGGCGCCAACCGAAGAACTGGTTTGGGGGCGTGGCCAGCCTGGGTTGCTGCCGGGCCGAACTGGTAGGAACCCACCACTTGACGGACCCCTCCTGCAGCACTCTGCAAGCCAAACCAGGGAGCAGGAGGGTGGGGCATGTGTCCCTGATTTTGGCCTGGACAGCCTCCTGCCACACCCTGCTGGCCAAAGTGGGGGGGTGTGTGGCCCCCCCCTGAGGCCCCCTGTGCCTTGTTTTGGTGAGCATGGTAGCAATAGCAATAGCAGTTAGACTTATATACCGCTTCATAGGGCTTTCAGCCCTCTCTAAGCGGTTTACAGAGTCAGCATATTGCCCCCAACAACAATCCGGGTCCTCATTTTACCCACCTCGGAAGGATGGAAGGCTGAGTCAACCCTGAGCCGGTGAGATTTGAACCACCGAACTGCAGAACTGCAGTCAGCTGAAGTAGCCTGCAGTGCTGCATTTAACCACTGCACCACCTCGGCTCTTAGGGTGCCACAGGAGGCTGTCCAGGTCCAAAATGGGGGAATGTGTAGCCCCTCCGTACCCCCCCCCTGTGGCCCCCTGTGCACCATTTTGGCTGGCAGGATGCTGCAGGAGGCCATCCAGGTTGAAAACGGGGGACATGTGACCCTTCCGTGGTCCCCCTGTGTTGCCCCTTTGGCCAATTTCGGCCGGCAGGGTGACACAGGAGGTTGTCCAGGCCAAAATGGGGATATGTGTGGCCCCTCTGTGCCCCTCTCTGAGACCCCTTGTGCCCCGTTTTGGCTGTCGGGGTGCTGCAGGAGGCCGTTCAGGCTGAAAACGGAGCGTGGGTGGCTGGGGGCTCACACAGCTTCCCACACACCGTTTTCTCTAGCAGAGGCACTGTGGCCAAGTCCGTTGCTATTTCCAGGCGGGCCCCGTGGCCCAGATCTAAGCACTCCACAGGCCAGATGCCCGTGATGTTGACACCTAAAGCTCCCATTTCTGTCATCTACAACCGAGGCCAGGAATTTCCAAAATTATTGGAACTGGTATATCTAGTTTAATGAAAAGAAGGACGAGGGGAGACAGGATAGTAATCTTCCAATATCTATGGGGTTGCCCCAAAGAACGGGGAGTCAAACTATTTTCCAAGGCACCTGAGGGCAGAACGAGAAGCAATGGGTGGAAACTAATCAAGGAGAGAAGGAACTTAGAACTGAGGAGAAATTTCCTGACAGTTAGAACAGTTAATCAGTGGAACAGAAGTTGCCTCCAGAAGTTGTGAATGCCCCAACACTGGAAGTCTTTAAGAAGATGTTGGATAGCCATTTGTCTGAAACGGTATAGGGTTTCCTGCCTAGGCAGGGGGTTGGACTAGAAGGCCTCCAAGATCCCTTCCAACTCTGCTATTGTATTGTATTGTATTGTATTGTATTGTATTGTATTGTATTGTATTGTATTGTATTGTATTGTATTGTATTGTATTGTATTGTATTGTATTGTATTGTATTGTATTGTATTGTATTGTATTGTAAGGACTAGGGGAGACATGATAGCAGTCTTCCAGTATCTCAGGAGTTGCCACAAAGAAGAGGGAGTCAAACTATTCTCCAAGTCACCTGAGGGTAGAACAAGCAGCAATAGGTGGAAACTAATCAAGGAGAGAAGCAACTTAGAACTGAGGTGAAATTTCCTGACAGTTAGAACAATTAACCAGTGGAACAGAAGTTGCCTCCAGAAGTTGTGAATGCTCCAACACTGGAAGTCTTTAAGAAGAAGTTGGATAGCCATTTGTCTGAAACGGTATAGGGTTTCCTGCCTAGGCAGGGGGTTGGACTAGAAGACCTCCAAGGTCCCTTCCAACTCTGCTATTGTATTATATTGTATTGTGTACTATGAATCATTTCTCTGCCCTATTTTACTTCTGATTAAGGCCACCAGAGGGCGCTCTATCCCTAGAATAATATTTTGGCTTAATTTTTACAAAAAAGATAAGGGAATTCTTCTCAACAAACAGGCACAGCAGGAAAAGTACTTTAATTTTAGTGGGAATTATTTCATGGAGTGTTTGCACTTTAGAGTTGTGAACCAGAGGAGAAAGGAGGGGGAAGCAGGCTGTCTCTCATATTTACTTAACGGGCTGGCCGTGTTTCTCTTCTCTTTTTCTCATCTGCTGCTTGCCGCCTCCCTAGGTTCGTCCAATCTGCATTTGTGTCCTTTCCGACAAGCAAAGGAAGCCCGTTTCGCTTAACGGCGGTCTGATTGGGTCTGCAAACAATACAGGGAGAGGAAAATATGAGCCTGTTGGAGATCTTTTCATGAAAATGTCTAGGTTCCTTAATTCTTCTGCTGTTGCAACAGAAGTAAAAATCAAAGCAAGAAGGGAGCAGGAGGCTAAAACGTTTGAAGAACGGTTGCAGGAATTGGGTATGTCTAATTTAATGAAAAGAAGGACCAGGGGAGACATGAAAGCAGCCTTCCAATATCTCAGGGGTTGCCCCAAAGAAGAGGGAGCCAAGCTATTCTCCAAGGCACCTGAGGGCAGGACAAGAAGCAATGGGTGGAAATTAATCAAGGAGAGAAGCAACTTAGAACTAAGGAGAAATTTCCTGACAGTGAGAACAATTAATCAGTGGAACAGAAGTTGCCTCCAGAAGTTGTGAATGTCCCAACACTGGAAGTCTTTAAGAAGATGTTGGATAGCCATTTGTCTGAAACGGTATAGGGTTTCCTGCCTAGGCAGGGGGTTGGACTAGAAGGCCTCCAAGGTCCCTTCTAACTCTGCTATTGTATTGTATTGTATTGTATTGTATTGTATTGTATTGTATTGTATTGTATTGTATTGTATTGTATTGTATTGTATTGTATTGTATTGTATTGTATTGTATGGACTAGGGGAGACATGATAGCAGTCTTCCAATATCTCAGGGGTTGCCACAAAGAAGAGGGAGTCAAACTATTCTCCAAGGCACCTGAGAAAGCAGAACAAGAAGCAATGGGTGGAAACTAATCAAGGAGAGAAGCAACTTAGAACGGAGGAGAAATTTCCTGACAGTGAGAACAATTAATCAGTGGAACAGAAGTTGCCTCCAGAGGTTGTGAATGCCCCAACACTGGAAGTCTTTAAGAAGATGTTGGAGAGCCATTTGTCTGAAACGGTATAGGGTTTCCTGCCTACGCAGGGGGTTGGACTAGAGCAGAGGTCACCAACCTTTCAGACCTCCGGGACCGCTAAATTCATAATTTTAAATCCCACGGACTCCTAATATGATCTGCCTAATGACCGGCTGGGTGGGCGTGGCTAGGTGGTCATGTGACTAGGTGGGCGTGACCAACTCAATGTCATTCATGTCGAGGGGCGCCTCACTAGCCTCTACTTGCCCCTCCCAGCCCCTCCCTCGCCTGCCCACCCAGGCTCCTTATAGCAATAGCAATAGCAGTTCGACTTATATACCGCTTCATAGGGCTTTCAGCCCCCTCTAAGCGCTTTACAGAGTCAGCATATCGCCCCCACAGTCTGGGTCCTCATTTCACCCACCTCGGAAGGATGGAAGGCTGAGTCAACCTTGAGCCGGTGAGATTTGAACCGCCGAACTGCAGATAGCAGTCAGCTGAAGTGGCCTGCAGTACTGCACCCTAACCACTGCGCCACCTCGGCTCTTATGGCCCCAACAGGAAGCAGTTGCTGGAGCTAAGCAGCCACCAGGAGAAAGGGATGGCAAAACAGCTCAGTTCAAATTGGATCTGAGCGAGAAGGAGGCTCAGCAGAAGCTCCTCACTGAGGACTAGGAGCATAGGCTTTCCAAGCGGGAGTGCAAGGCCAGGTCCCGGCGTCTGGAGGCTCAGCGGGCTGAGAAGGTCAGCCAGTTCCAGGCCATGATGCAGTCCCACTGGAACGAGGCCCTCCGGCTCTTCGCCACCAGCGGCTCTTCCCTCCAGCCTTCACCCAAAGCCCCCCACCAGGAGGCTGAAGCAGAGCCCAAGTCAGAATTTCTGCCCCCCCTCCAGCCCCCCACAAAAATACCCCGAAGGGGGGGACTCTCTGCAGCAACACAAGCGTTCATTGCACGTATCCTTCCCAGGGGCCGTAGTTTGAGGATCCCTGACTTAGTGCAATATTAAAAAATGCAAATAATTTTTCTGCGGACCACCAAAAAATTCTCACGGACCACCAGTTGGTGACCGCTGGACTAGAAGACCTCCAAGGCCCCTTCCAACTCTGTTATTCCATTAATGAGAGGTTGCAGGCTTGGAAGACAGAAGCCGTAGTTTCTTTGGGGGTGGGGGGAAAGCCACATTCACAAATATTGGTTTTTTCCTGCCAGGAAGCCCATTCCAGATTTCCCCTCCCTAACTTCAAAGAGAATCCCAGCCTTAAATAGTCGCTGATTCCCCTGTTGACATCCTGGGTGCCCCTTTTATAAGCCTCTGGATTGATGGATGGTGACCTTGGTTGACCTTTGAAATCTTCCAAAAGCCAGGCTTCCCATCGAGCAGTTGATAACCCTGGTCAAGAGTCAAGAAAGCTGAAAGAAAAATCCTTCAAACCCAACACTAAATTATAGTGGCTCCCGATTTTGGATATTTATTTCCCTTCTGTCCGGACACGTTCAAAGACGAGTTAAGTGGGTTGGATCAGGATTCGTTCTCCTCCCTTCTTCCCCCCCCCACAAAATTTATTTCTTTATTTTATTGAGTTTGTCGAACATGCACAAAATAAACAGGTATAAGTATAAACTTCTACTTGACAGGAACACAGGAAGTGAGCACAAATAAAACAGACAAACAATCTCAATACATAATACTACACATACGCTCTGCAGCCAGGATTGCTTTCGCACAAAAACTGGAAACAGATCAACACATTCCCAGATGAAATAAATAATTGGAAAGATACTCAATTGTGCAGAGATGGACAAAATGACCATGGAGTTAAAAGAAAGAGAAGAATCGGATTTCTATACAAGATGGAATAGAATTTATAAGTGGCGAGAAAACAAAAGCCAGAACAAGAAATAGATTTCTTTGTTTGTGGAGTTTTTTTCCCCTCTAAACTAGCATTGAATAAAAATTAACCAAAGTTTATATATGTGTGTGTGTGTGTGTGTGTGTGTGTGTGTGTGTGTGTGTGTGTGTTTGTGTGTGTGTGTTGTGTGTGTGTGTGTGTGTGTGTGTATATATATATATATATATATATATATATATATATATATATATATATATATACACACACATATATATATATATATACATATATACATATATACATATATACATATATACATATATACATATACATATACATATACATATACATATACATATACATATACATATACATATACATATACATATACATATACATATACATATACATATACATATACATATACATATACATATACATACATACATACATACATACATACATATATATATATATATATACACATATATATATATTTAAAGTCACAACCCCTGGTATGCCCAAATATGGGAGGAAGATCACTACTTCCACTCTCTGTCCTTCGGCTCGTCACAAGAGACCATCCAGACAGAAACCCAATATTTTTTACTGTTGCCTTTTTGTTACATTTGTTATGTTTGTGCTGATAAATAAATAAATAAATGAAATATCCTTAGGAAATATTGAAAAAGCAGAATATTTCTCTGGATATGAAAAGGAAGAAACACGCTTTAAAAGACAGAATAGCTCCCTGTAGCTTCCTGCCCATCCCCACTTTGTTAATGGGCCATTAAGAAGGCCAAGCTAGTCCACTTTACATCATGTGGGGAGTTGGGTAAAGTGCCAATATTATCATGCCTTAATCCCATCCCCCTGGAGCTGAAGGGGAGAACTCTTTATTATGTAAAGCGGTGGTAGTCAACCATTTTATACCTACCGCCCACTTTTGTATCTCTGTTAGTGGTAAAATTTTCTAACCGCCCACCGGTTCCACCGCAATGGTGATTTATAAAGTAGGAAAGTAACTTTACTTTATAAAATTTATAAGGCAGAGTTATAGCAAACCCCTACCGCCCACCAGGAAATCTGGAACGCCCACTAGTGGGCGGTAGGGACCAGGTTGACTACCACTGCTTTACATAATAAAGAGTTCTCCCCTTCAGCTCCAAGGGGATGGGATTAAGGCATGGTAATATTGGCACTTTACCCAACTCCCCAGATGGCATCTGAGAACTCAACCAAACCTGGATTCAAAACGCAGCCTAGAGAGTTGTCCCTGCATGGGCCCATGGGAGTCTGACAACCAATCAGAATACATTTCTTACACAGGAACAGGAAACAGAGAGGTGGGACTAAACAGGGTATAAAAAGCCTAGCAAGCCCCTCCCTCAGCCCTTCTCTTCTTCTCCACCAACATTGAAGCATGTGATCACCTTTTCTGTTCAGGGCTCAAGCCACGTGGTCCTGTCCACCAATAAACCATCTTTCCAAGCAGCCTCCATGTCTCCAGTGTCTTTTCCCCCACTTGGAGCCGAACCCAGAAGGACATGTCTTTCATCAGTATTAATGTCCGATATGCAATGCGGATTCCAGGCAGACGAGCTGTATTGGAGGATTGGTCTGGCAAAGGTTTTGTATGCTCTAGTTAGCTGTACAATGTTAGCAGAGAAGAAGCTTCGCAAAATCAGGTTAACAATTCACAATGCCTTTTTGGTAACGCTGTTACAGGGAGCTTGAGATGAGTACTCCTATACCAATGTCTTTGCCGGATAACTTTTGACCGTTTTACAACTCTTGCCAAAGAAGGAAAGAGTGCAAGTCCAGTTTTTGTCTTCTCGGCTGGCTCAGAATCCAATTCTGCTTCTCACTTAACAGCCGCTCTCTCTCTCTCCGCACCGTCTCTTTTTCGTGGGTTGCAAAACAAACAAACAGAGAATCTCTGGCTTATCCAAGCCAGCATCCCAGGGGTTTCCTTTACTGCCAGACTAAACGAAGCCCCTTAAAGGAGGCTTACAGGCTGACCCCCCACCCCCCAGTGGAATAGGAGGAAATCCAAGGTGGGGGGGGAGCAGTTTAGTGCCTCTTGGCTGTAATTAAATTTCCATAATGCTAGTTTTCCTTTCTTTTTGCATGTGACACAGATACAGCGGTTGGGTGCTGAGTTACTCTGTCATCTCAGGGACCAAGTGGGTTGCTTCTGATAAGCTGAAAAAGAGAGTGAAGAGAAGTGGTAAATAAGGTCTCCTTGGCAGGATTTGGGCAAGCTGTATACACCCTATAAAGCCATGTAGGTATGTGATGCTTCCCATAACATGGAGAGAGAGAGAGGGAGGGAGGGAGGGAGGGAGAGAGAGGGAGGGAGAGAGAGGGAGAGAGGAGAAGAGAGGGAGGGAGGGAGGGAGGGAGGAAAAGTGTTAGGGAAAGATTAAGATTAAGATTAAGATTAAGATTAAGATTAAGATTAAGATTAAGATTAAGATTAAGATTAAGATTAAGATTAAGATTAAGATTAAGATTAAGATTAAGATTAAGATTAAGATTAAGATTAAGATTAAGATTAAGATTTAGTTTATTTGTATGCCGCCCTTCTCCGGGAGGGACTCAGGGCGGCGAACAACTCAAAAGGGGAAAAGGGGATACAAACACAATACGCGTAATTAAAATACACAAGAGTCATACAGCCATACAAGTCGAGAGGGGAGGGGAACTCATCAACCCCAGGCCTGCCGGCACAGGTTTTGACGGCTTTCTGGAAGGCCTGGAGAGGGGTGAGGGTCCGAATCTCCGCGGGGAGTTCATTCCAAAGGGCCGGAGCTGCCACAGAGAAGGCCCTCCCCCGGGTGGTAGCCAGATGGCATTGGCTGGTAGACGGAACCCGGAGGAGGCCAACCCTGTGAGATCTAACGGGTCTGTGGGAGGTAATTGGCAGCAGGTGGTCTCTCAAGTCTCTCAAAGAAAAATAAAGTAAGAAAGAGAGAGAAAGAGAGCAAGGGAAAGACAGAGAGAAAAAGGAAAGAAAAAGAAGAGAGAGGGAAAATGGAAGGAAGGACAGGTGAAAAGAAGAAAGGAAAGAAAAACAGAAAGAGAAGAAAGAGCAAAAGAAAGGAAAGGAAGGAAGGAGGATTAGGGAAAGAGAGAAAGAAAGTAAAAGAGAGAAAGAGCAAGGGAAAGACAGAAAAAGAAGAAGAAGAGCAAGAAAGTGGAAGGAAGGACAGATGGAGCGAAGAAAAGAAAGAAAAACAAAAAGAAAAGAAAGAAAGAAAAGTTAGGGAAAGAGAGAAAGAAAGTAAGAGGGAGAAAGAGAGGGAAGCAAAGGGAGATAGAGAAAAAGAGAAAGAAAAAGAGCGAGAGAGAATGAGAAAGAAAAGAGAAAGAAAGAAAGAAAGAAAGAGTGTTAGGGAAAGAGAGAAAGAGATAGAAAGAGAGTAAGGAAAAGACAGAGGTAGAGAAAAAGAGAAAGAAAAAGAGTGAGAGAATGAGAAAGAAAAGAGAAAGAAAGAAAGAAAGAAAGAAAGAAAGAAAGAAAGAAGGATAGAAAGAAAGTGTTAGGGAAAGAGAGAAAGAGATAGAAAGAGAGCAAGGAAAAGACAGAGGTAGAGAAAAAGAGAAAGAAAAAGAAGAGAGAGAGAGAAAGGAAGAAAAAAGAAGGAAAAGTAAAACAGAAAGAAGAAAGAAAAGAAAAGAAAAAAGAAAGAGGAAATTGACCCACAGAGTTTAATTCAAAATAACAGGAATTCAGGCATGCAATTTGGAGGAGATGCTGACTTGCAGCTCTTTAACCCAGTTGAACCCGGGCTCAACAACGCCTAGAGGTTCAGGAACTTTTCCAGGGTGTGTGGCTATGGCCAGTCTGCGCGCACGCGCGCACACACACACACACAAACATCTTTTATAGGGTTTAAAGGCAGTTTCCACATTACAAAACTTCTTCGTGAGTCAAGGGGCCGATTCCTGGAAATTCCAGCTGCAAACCTCTTAAAATAGGCCCCGTGGGACAGGGGGAGAGAGAGAGAGAGAGGTGGGGGGGGGGAGAAGGGAAAGGAGCCAGGGTTTAAGGGTAATCTTACTCCATCCCTCCCCACCCCTCTTAGGTAACTCCCTTCTTTGTGGTGGTGGCGGCGGCAGCCAGCGGGACGATCCAGTTGCAGCTGGAAAGACTTAACATGCCAGAAGTGGAACAATGCTCTCCGCTGCAGCTAAGCTCCCCGGCTTAGAAGAATCCCCTTCCCTTCGCCACTTCTCCTCGCCAAAGTTCTCCTGTTACCTGAGCTGCTAACCTGAGATTTATTTCGGCAAACGGGAAAAGTAAATTATACCTGACCCCAGGGTGAGGTTGCCGGGATCCAATTTGAGCTGGTTCCCTGGGGGGACCAAAGCTTCATCCCACCCTGAGGGCAGGACAAGAAGCAACGGGTGGAAACTCATCAAGGAGAGAAACGACCCTGGAACTCGGGAGAAATTTCCTGGCAGTCCGAACAATTAACCAGTGGCACAGCTTGCCAACAGAAGTTTGAGTTTTATTTCATTTGTATGCCGCCCTTTTCCCTAAGGGGACTCAGGGCGGCTCACAACTCAAAAAGGGAAGGGGGGGGGATACAAACAGTTTAACAAGAACACAAAACTATACGTAGTTAAAAAGCACAACAATCATACCATTCGAGATAGGGGCAGCGAATCTTTAGCCCCCAGGCCTGTCGGAACAGCCAGGTTTTAAGGGCTTTGCGGAAGGCCTGGAGGGTGGTGAGGGTACGAACCTCCACGGCAGAGGTGGGTTCCTACCAGTTCGCACCAGTTCGGTAGAACTGGTTCGTCAAATCTACTGAACCGGTTAGAAGAGGTTCCACCAGTGGACCCAGAAAGCAGGCCACACACCTACAGAAGAGGTCCCAAAAAATTTTGAAACCCACCACACACACACACACACACACATACACACACACACACAGACAGACAGACAGACAGACAGACAAACTCACAGAGAGAGAGAGAAAGAAAGGAAGAAAGAAATAAAAAAGAAAGAAAGAAAAAGTGAGAGAGAGATGGAAGAAAAAAAGGAAAAAGGGACAGAGAGACAAAAGGAAGGAAAGAGAGAGAGAGAGAGAGAGAGAGAGAGAGAGAGAGAGAACACATGGCCAGCAAGCCACTCCCACCAGGTCACATGGCCAGCAAGTCACTCCCACAAAGGAGGCCACACGCACAGAGTAGGTTCAAAATTTTTTTGAAACCCACCACTGCTCCACGGGGAGTTCGTTCCAGAGGGTCGGAGCGGCCACCGAGAAGGCCCTCCTCCAGGTAGTCGCCAGTCGACACTGGCCGGCGGATGGAATTCGGAGGAGGCCTAATCTGTGGGATCTAATCGGTCTAGTGGAGGTAATTGGCAGTAGGCGGTCTCTCAAATACCCAGGTCCGATACCATGAAGCTGTGAACGCTCCGAAACGGGGAGTTTTTAAGAAGAGATTGGCAGCCACTTATCTCAAATTGCACAGGTAGTTCTCAACTTGAAAAAATTCATTTAGGCACCATTCGGAGCAGTGGTGGGTTGCAGGCGGTTCATCCCGGTACGAGTGTACCGGTGCGTGCCTGGCGCACCGGGGCACCGTTCCGGTATGCTGCTCCGGAGGGCCTACCCGCCCGCCCGAGCTCCTTACCTGTATTTGAGCTCTTCGGTGCTTCTGCGCACGTGCGTGGAGCGCGCGACACTTGCGCGATGCTCCGCCGAGCAGCTGGAGCGTTGCAGAGGCACACGGAGGTGGCACAAGAGGTAAGGACCCATGCGCTTGCTCCACAAATTCATGTAGTGGACGCCGGGCCATGTTGCAACCGGAACCCCGCCACTGATTCAAAGTTACAACGGCACTGAAACACACGACTTATGACCCTTTTTCACATTTACGACGGTGGCAGCATTCCCGTGAGGACCCGGATTGTTGTTGGGGGCAATATGCTGATTCTGTAAACCGCTTAGAGAGGGCTGAAAGCCCTATGAAGCAGTATATAAGTCGAACCGCTATTGCTATTGCTATTGCTATGTGATTTACATTTGCAGGCTTGACAAGTGACTTACATTTACGACGGTTGAAATGTCTTGGAGTCAAGGGGTTTTTTTTTTGCAACCTTTTAACAAGCAAAGTCAAGGGAGTAGTAGCCAGATTCACTTAACGACCGTGTGAGTAACTTAACAACTGCAACCATCCACTAAACAGCGAGGAAAGTCGTAAAGTGGGGCAAAACTCACTTAACAGATGTCTCACTTAGCAACATAAACGTTGGGCTCGATTGTAAGTTGAGGAACTGCCTGTATAGAGTCTCCTGCTTGAGCAAGGAAGGGGATGGACTAGAAGACCTCCAAGGTCCCTTCCAATTCTGTTATTCTGTGAATTACTGCACTATACTTACTGCCCAGTGCACATATTCTGGAGAGACAGCGAGAAGTTCCTTGAGGTTGGGCTCCAGGTAAAGGTAAAGATTCCCCTCCCACATATGTGCTAGTCATTCCCGACTCTAGGGGGCAGTGCTCATCTCTGTTTCAAAGCCGAAGAGCCAGCGCTGTCCGAAGACGTCTCCGTGGTCACGTGGCCGGCACGACTCAACACCCAAGACGCAAGGAACGTTGTTCCTTTCCCACCAAAAGTGGTTCCTATTTTTCCACTTGCATTTTTTACGCGCTTTCGAACTGCTAGGTTGGCAGAAGCTGAGACAAGTCACGGGAGGCTCCCTCCGTTACGCGGCGCTGGGGATTCGAACTGCCAAACTGCCGACCTTTCCGATCGACAAGCTCAGCATCTTAGCTACTGAGCCACCGCGTTCCTTTTTGAGCCCCCAAACCCAGAAGAATCAATCTTTGGTCCCCGGTAATCCTGCCAAATTGGATCCTACAAGATTCATTTTTTTTTCCCCTTTGGCTTTCATTTCATTTTATTTTATTTTAAAATGAATGTTTATCGTTATTGCTTACAGTGATGTTATCTGTTTTGAGGCCGGAGGAATGGGGCCGTTCAGCATCATTAAGACATGTGGACAGAATGTGCTGCCACTCCCGATTCCAGATGTTGGTTAGATGTTTCTTCTGCTTTCTCTCCAAATCCTTCGGCCATGTATGTCTCATCTCTAAGCGGTTTACAGAGTCAGCCTTCCCCCCCCCCGCCTCCAACCATCTGGATCCTCGTTTTACCCACCTCGGAAGGACGGAAGGCTGAGACAACTTTGAGCCCATCAGGATTGAACTGCTGGCAGTGGGCAGAGTTTGTCTGCAATATTGCATTCTAAGCACTGTGCCACCATGGCTTGCTCCTTCCTTCCTTCCTTCCTTCCTTCCTTCCTTCCTTCCTTCCTTCCTTCCTTCCTTCCTTCCTTCCTTCCTTCCTTCCTTCCTTCCTCTCTCCTGCCTTCCTTCCTAATAGTACTTAGACTTATATACCACTTCCCAGTGCTTTCCAGCCCTCTCTAAGTGGTTTACCACTTAGAGCCAAGGTAGCGGAGTGGTTAAATGCAGCACTGCAAGCTACTGCTAGATCAGCAGTTCAGCGGTTCAAATCCCACCGGCTCAGGGTTGACTCAGCCTTCCATCCTTCCGAGGTGGGTAAAATGAGGACCCAGATTGTTGGGGGCAATATGCTGACTCTCTGTAAACCGCTTAGAGAGGGCTGAAAGCCCTATGAAGCGGTATATAAGTCTACTGCTATTGCTATTGCTATTACAGAGTTAGCCTCTTGCCCCCAACAATCTGGGCCATCATTTTGCCCACCTCAGAAGGATGGAAGGATGGGTCAACCTTGAGCCCTTAAGGATTGAACTGCTGGCAGTGAGCAGAGTCAGCTTACAATACTGCATTCTAAGCACTGTTCCACCATGGCTCGTTCGCTCCTTCCTTCCTTCCTTCCTTCCTTCCTTCCTTCCTTCCTTCCTTCCTTCCTTCCTTCCTTCCTTCCTTCCTTCTTTCCTCCCTCTCTCCCTCCTTCCTTCCTTCCTAAAAGCACTTAGACTTATATACCGCTTCATGGTGCTTTCAAGCCCTCTCTAAGTGGTTTACAGAGTCAGCCTTTTGCCCACAACAATCTGGGTCCTCATTTTACCCACCTCGGACGGACGGAAGGCTGAGTCAACCTTGAGCCCATCAAGATTGAACTGCTGGCAGTGGGCAGAGTTTGTCTGCAATATTGCATTCTAACCACTGTGTCGCCCCAGTTCACTCCTTCCTTCTTTCCTTCCTCCCTCCCTCCCTTATAACAGCTGAGATCATTGGCCAGTTAGCAATGCCGCTAGTTCCCGACTTACAACAATTCGTTTAGTGACTGTTCAGATGGCACTGAAAAAAGGAACGGATGCCCGTTTTTCACACTTAACCACCGTTGCAACCTCCCTGTGATCATGTGATCAAAATTCAGCCGCTTGGCAAGTGACTCGTATTTATGACGGTTGCAGCATTCCAGGGGTCACATTTTGCGACCTTTGGACAAGCAAAGTCAACGAAGAAGTCAGATTCACTTAACAACCAACCGTGTTGCGAACTTATCAACTGCAGCGATTCCCTTAACAACAACGGGAAGAAAGTTCGCAGAGCGGAACGAAACTCGCTTAACGCCTGTCTCGCTTGGCGGCATAACTCTGGGCCTCCGCGGTGGTCGTACGTCGAGGACTAACCCTGTTTACCAATGAGAGGTACTCACGGGCGTGGTGGTTGCAGAGATCCGGAACGAGGAATATCAAATAGCAGCGATGAGCTGTCATAAAACGGGGAGGAAGAACCGATGTCTTTTTTTGCCGTGGGAATTTGCTCGGCGTGACTCAGCGCGCAAGAGCTTAAAGCCGGAGAAAATGCGGCCATTGCCAGGAACGTGTATTGTTGCCCGATTACGCAAGGTGGAGAAACAAAAATCTGGATCTTTCTCTCCTGTTTCGGAAACTGAACTCCTTTTACTGCCTTTTTCTCAGCGGAGAGAAGGAAGTAACCACTGAGGAAAAGGTGAGAACGGGGCACTCAAATTTCCAGGACAAAAAAAATAAAGGTTTCGGTAGCACAGGGTGGTATTAAGTTACTTTCGGCTCTCACGGTTTGGGCTGGTCAAAGATAGTAAGGAAGGGATTGGAATTGGAAGCTCTTCGGTTTCTATTGTGGCCCGCCAGCGGCCAGGGGAGCTGGCGGCAGATTCGGACAGTGAGGAGGTTGGGGAGGAACCTAGGCCAGTCCTGGAGTCTGGGGAAGGCTCTGACGAGGGCTCTGCGTCGGAGGCAGAGAGGGGGCCGAGGCCGTCTGGCAGTTATCAGCTGCCTTCGGAGCCAGACATCAGTGAGGCAGAGGAACAGCTGGAGCCTGTTCCCAGTGTGCGCATGTGCAGAACTGCCAGAAGAAAAGAACAGCTAAGAAATCAGGGTCGACTTGGGAGTAAGGCCACAGGTGGACGGTGAATGGCCCCTCCCATAGGAAATAAAAGAGGAGCGAAAGGGGAGGGGGCTTTTGCAGAAAACAATTCGTTCGGTCGTTAGATTCGTTCCAGGAGTGTGAAGATCTGTCCATGAATCTCAGAGACTCTGTGCCCAGCCTTTCCTTGCACAGCACCTCATTGGGACAATATTTACATGGCCGCTTTCCAAGCTAGATAAGGTCTGTAGTCATAAATATTCCTTTGAAATACTGTTTTCCAGGCCTTGCTGAATGTGAATGAGAAGAATTCACATTCGTCTAATAAAAGAGGTTTTGTCGGGACCAGGAATCTGCTTCGTGCTTTTTATAGCAATAGCAATAGCAGTTAGACTTAGATACTGCTTCATAGGGCTTTCAGCCCTCTCTAAGTGGTTTACAGAGTCAGCATATTGCCCCCAACAACAATCCGGGTCCTCATTTTACCCACCTCGGAAGGATGGAAGGCTGAGTCAACCTTGAGCCGGTGAGATTTGAACCACCGAACTGCAGTTAGCAGTCAGCTGAAGTGGCCTGCAGTACTGCACCCTAACCACTGCGCCACCTCGGCTCTTTTGGGGAAGCCTAGGTCGGAACAGTTTTGATCTGACAGCCAGAAACTCAACAGGTGCAGCTAGGCACTGTCAGGTCACTGCTCTGCCGAGATAGACTCTGACAGGGAGCAAAGGTGAATTATATTATAGGGTTCAGACTCCGAGCAGGGACCAGAAAGGCTGGTTGGCCACCAGGAGGCGCCTGAGGCATGGAGCAGTGGGCAAAATCAAAGGGAGTTTGTCCCTGACGCCAGGCAACGGAGGCCGGAGAAACAGAGGCAGCAGTTACGGAGACAGACTCATAAGAGATAATCAATTCCCAGGTGGTTGTGGCTTGGCCCCTCCCAAGAGAGTATATATAAGAAGAGACTTTGGGAGGAGTCCTTTTGCAGGACACAACCGTTCGTAATAATCTGGAGAACTCCTTGTCTGGTCTGCCTTGTGTTCCTGTGTCTGTTGGAGTCTGGGTCGCTGCCAACTTCTTGCCAGTGATTCGTGCCAACAGGATTATAATTGCTGTGAATAAAGAGTGGCAAACAGCTAAGCCTATGTCTGCGTTCATTACCGGACGGAAGAGGGCCAGAACACATAACATAACATAACATAACATAACATAACATAACATAACATAACATAACATAACATAACATAACATAACATAACATAACATTTATTTATTTGTTTATTTATTTATTTATTTATTATTTAATTTATATGCCGCCCAATCCCGAAGGACTCTGGGTGGCTTACAAAAAAGAGAGGGGGGAAAGACACATAACGAACACATAATGAGAAAAAAAAACGGTTTAAAATCGCAACACCACATTCATTCATTCTAATCGGGGCTGGACCTCAACAGTGAGGTCAACAGCCCCAGGCCTGCCGGAACAGCCAGGTTTTTACAGCTTTCCTGAAGGCCATGAGAGTGGGTATGGTCCGGATCTCCGGGGGTAGCTGATTCCAAAGAGTCGGAGCAGCCACAGAGAAGGCTCTCCTCCGGGTGCCCGCCAGCCAACACTGCCTGGCTGACGGCATCCGAAGGAGGCCCAATCTGTGGGATGTTACTGGCCGCTGGGAGGTATGTGGCAGTAGGTGGGCTCAAAGGTACGCTGGCCCTAAGCCATGTAGGGCTTTAAAGGTAATAACCAACACCTTGAATTGCGTCCGGAGACCAATTGGTAGCCAGTGCAGCTCGCGGAGGACAGGTGTAACATGGCTGTACCTCGGTGCACCCAATATCACTCGCGCGGCCGCATTCTGGACTAACTGCAGTCTCCGAACGCTTTTCAAGGGTAGCCCCATGTAGAGCGCGTTGCAATAATCCAGCCTTGAGGTGACAAGGGTGTGAGTAACCGTTTGATGTGCCTCCTGATCCAAATAGGGCCGCAATTGGTGCACCAGACGAACCTGGGCAAAGCCCCCCCCGGATCACAGCTGATAGATGGTGTTCCAGTTTCAGCTGCGTATCTAGGAGGACCCCCAAATTGCGGACCCTCTCTGAGGGGCGTAAATTTTCGCCCCCCAGGGTTAAGGATGGACTGTCTAAGCTGTCCTTCAGGGGCAACTGTCGTTTCAATTAAAATACTAAAAACATTTTAAAACAACAGTTCATACATTCTAAACCCTTCTTTTTCCCACGTTTTTTGGTATTTTTTTAAAATCTGGGCAGGCTCAAAATGTCTGTTGCTTTTTCCTCCCAAGTATTCAGCTGACTGCCCAGCCTTATCTTTCTTCCTTTCGCAAATGTGACACTCTGGAATGTCCTGGCTTCGGACAGTTCCAGAAATTTATCGATGTCCAGTTTCCCTCCCTTGTTAAAAGGCCGTTCAGGATCGTAGAACTGGAAAAAGAACAAGATGCTTACTTAACTCGGTTCTCCTGTGGGTGCAATGCACACCATGCTTGTTTTGGTATGGCTTTGTCGTTGTGTGTGGGGGGGTGGGTGTTGGGGGGGCTAATTCAACCTGGATGGTTAGCACCTGATTTCAGGTAAACTGCAGATCTGTAAAACAGGTAAATTTGGTTGCCAAGTTTATATATGTTGTATGAATGTGGCTTGAAACCAGTGGGTGGGTTTCAAAAAAATTTGGAACCTCTTCTGTAGGTGTGGCCTGCTTTCCGGGTCCACTGGTGGAACCTCTTCTAACCGGTTCGGTAGATTTGACAAACCGGTTCTACCGAACTGGTGCGAACCGGTAAGAACCCACCTCTACTTGAAACTAGAAACTTGAAACTTGCATTGAAACTTTCTGTTATTGTTGTTCTTCCTTCCTCTCCTTTTATACCTTCCCTTCCTCTTTCCCCCTTCTTCCTTTCTTCCCTCCCTCTTTCCTTCCTTCTCCCTCTCTCTCTCTCTCTCTCTCTCTCTCTCTCTCTCTCTCTCTCTCTCTCTCTCTCCTCTGCCCTTTCCCTCTCTCCTTCCAACATTGGAGGTTTTAAAGAAGAGATTGGATAACCGTTGTCTGGGATGGTATAGGATTTCCTGCCTTAGCAAGGGGTTGGACTAGAAGACCTCCAAGGTCCCTTCCAACTCTGTTATTCTGTTATTCCTCCTCCTCTCCTCTCCTCTCCTCTCCCTTTTCCTTTCCTCCCCTCCTCTTTATCCTTTCCTTTCTCCTTTCCTCTCCTCTCCTCCCCTCCCCTCTTCTTTCTCCTTTCCTTTCTCCTGTCCTTTCCTTCCCTCTCCTCCCCTCTTCTTCATTCTTTCCTTTCTCCTTTCCTTTTCTTTCCTCTCTCCTTTCCTCTCCTCCCCTCCCCTCTTCTTTCTCCTTTCCTTTCTCCTTTCCTTTCCTTCCCTCTCCTCCCCTCTTCTTCATTCTTTCCTTTCTCCTTTTCTTTTCTTTCCTCTCTCCTTTCCTTTCCTCGCCTCTTCTTTATCCTTTCCTCTCCTCTCTCCTTTCCTTTCCTCTCCTCCCCTCCCCTCTTCTTTCTCCTTTCCTTTCCCTCCGCTCCTCTCCTCTCTTTCCTTCTCAACTTTTGCTTGTGTTCCTACTTGAACTTACCATACATTTAATAAAAACCTTAAAACCAAGAGGAACAGCCTGCCTTTGCAAAACCACCTTAAAGAGGAAAAAGAACCGTTTCCAGCTTTCGCCCCAGCCTTAAAACCAGCCCAACCTCGAACCCCGAAACTTCTAATGTAAGTTACAGGGGGCCACGCAATCCAGAGTGGTGTTTGGGATGAAGGCACACGCCCTCTTCCCGCGGTTGTGCCAGAATGGGCACAAGAGAGCCGGCAGGCGTGACTGACGAAGAATACCTTGTCTGCAAGATCCTCCTTCTGTCTGGAGTGAGTCTGGCATCTCCCCCACCTCCGGAGGTCACATTCGCTCTGTGCCCGAGAATGGCCGGTCCTTATATGGGGAAGCCTTCACTTGGAACACATCCCGTTGGTTTTGGAAAGACATCCCTTTGTGGCATCTCCTGGTTTCCGGGGGCGGGGGGGGGGGACTCCGTTGACCGTGGAAAAGGTCACATCTGGAAAAACATGACTAGACAGGGCTGGGGGGCTGGGGGGGGCTGGGGGGGGGCAGGGTAAAAAAAAAATGCCAGGAAGACGCTAGCTGTGCTTGGTACAATGCCCCCCTTTATCCAAGCAGGAAAATCCAGATATAATAATCAGAGGCCAATTGAAATTCAACAAAAGAGGATTAGGGGCCTGGAGGCTAAAACGGATAAAGAACGGTTGCAGGAATTGGGCAGGTCTAGTTTAGCACTTAGACTTATATACCGCTTCACAGTGTTTTACAGGGAGGGAGGGAGGGAGGGAGGGAGGGAGGGAGGGAGGGAGGGAGGGAGGAAGGAAGGAAGGAAGGAAGGAAGGAAGGAAGGAAGGAAGGAAGGAGGAGAGAGAGAGATAACACTTAGACTTATATAGAGCTTCACAGTGTTTTACAGGAAGGAGGGAAGGAGGGAGGGAGGGAGGAAGGAAGGAAGGAGGGAGGGAGGAAGGAGGGAAGGAAGGAAGGAAGGAGAAGGAAGGAAGGAAGGAAGGAAGGAAGGAAGGAAGGAAGGAAGGAAGGAGGAGAGAGAGAGATAACACTTAGACTTATGTACGGCCTCACAGTGTTTTACAGGAAGGAAGGAAGAAAGGAAGGAAAGAAGGAAGGAAGGAAGGAAGGAAGGAGGAGAGAGAGATAACAGACTTATATACGGCCTCACTGTTTTACAGGAAGGAAGGAAGGAAGGAAGGAAGGAAGGAAGGAAGGAAGGAAGGAAGGAGGAGAGAGAGAGATAACACTCAGAGTTATATACGGCTTCACAGTGTTTTACAGGAAGGAAGGAAGGAAGGAGGAGAGAGAGAGATAACACTTAGACTTATATACGGCCTCACAGTGTTTTACAGGAAGGAAGGAAGGAAGGAAGGAGGAGAGAGAGAGATAACACTCAGAGTTATATACGGCCTCACAGTGTTTTACAGGAAGGAAGGAAGGAAGGAAGGAGGAGAGAGAGATAACACTTAGACTTATATATGGCCTCACAGTGTTTTACAGGAAGGAAGGAAGGAAGGAAGGAGGAGAGAGAGATAACACTTAGACTTATATATGGCCTCACAGTGTTTTACAGGAAGGAAGGAAGGAAGGAAGGAGGAGAGAGAGATAACACTTAGACTTATATATGGCCTCACAGTGTTTTACAGGAAGGAAGGAAGGAAGGAAGGAAGGAAGGAAGGAGGGAAGGAAGGAAGGAGGAGAGAGAGATAACACTTAGACTTATATACGGCCTCACAGTGTTTTAGCAATAGCAATAGCAATAGCAGTTAGACTTATATACCGCTTCATAGGGCTTTCAGCCCTCTCTAAGCGGTTTACAGAGTCAGCATATCACCCCCACAGTCTGGGTCCTCATTTCACCCACCTCGGAAGGATGGAAGGCTGAGTCAACCTTGAGCCGGTGAGATTTGAACCGCCGAACTGCAGCTAGCAGTCAGCTGAAGTGGCCTGCAGTACTGCACCCTAACCACTGCGCCACCTCGGCTCTTTTACAGGAAGGAAGGGAGGAAGGAAGGAAGGAAGGAAGGAAGGAGAGAAGAGAGATAACATTTAGACTTATATACCACTTCACAATGTTTTACAGGAAGGAAGGAAGGAAGGAAGGAAGGAAGGAAGGAAGGAAGGAAGGAAGGAAGGAAGGAAGGAAGGAAGGAAGACGTTTCGCTTCTCATCCAAGAAGCTTCTTCAACTCTGACTGGATGATGAGGAGTGGAAGGAAGGATATCAATCCAATATCAATCCTTCCCTTCCCCACCATCCGGTCAGAGCTGAAGAAGCTTCTTGGAGGAGAAGCGAAACGTCTTCGAAAGAAAAACCAGAAAGCCCAGTTGCCTCTTGAGAAAGCACCTTTGGCTACTGTCAGATAAGATCCTAAGCTGCAAACTGTGATTCACAAACCAGGATGCCTAGGTGAAGACGTTTGTCAAATGGAGAATACATGCAGCCTTCGACTTACGGAGGGTTCTTTAATGACCATTGGAAATGACCAGCAAATTTTTAAAAGCTACTTAGAGCCCCATCCTCGAAGTTATGACTGTCACAAACACAGAGATGTGCACGCACACCTATGCCCCACAATCCCATGATCGTATTTCGAGCACTGGGCAAACATTTACGGAGAGTGGCAGCGTTCCAGGGGAGCGTGACTTCGATTTGCAATTAAATCCCCGTTGTGAGATTCGTTTACTTATTTGTTCGTCCTTTCTTTCTTCAATATTAAAGTCTAATCCCATTAACTCAGGAAAATTTCTGACGGCTTTGCTGGTTTTTACAGAATGACGGAATTGGAAGGGGCCTTGGAGGTCTTCTAGTCCAACCCCCTGCTCAGGCAGGAAACCCTACGCCATTTCAGACAGATGCTTGTCCAGATGCTTCTTAAAAACCAGCAGGGTTGGAGCATTCACAACTTCTGGAGGCAAGTAGTTCCACTGATTAACTCACTGTCAGGAAATTCCTCCTTATTTCCAGGTTGCTGCTCTCCTTGATTAGTTTCCATCCGTCGCTTCTTGTCCTGCCCTCAAATTTTGGAAGAGTTGGCCCTTCTTTTCATCAAATAAGACATACCCAATTCCTCTAACCGTTCTTTATAGCTATGACCAAAATCCGAATTTGCAATTTCTCCTGTTTCTTTCCCTCCATATATCAGAAATACATTTAGCCTTCAACTTACAACCAGACATTTAACGGCCGTTGAAAGTTAGCACGGCACTGAAAAATGTGACTTATGACCGTTTTTTCACAGTTACGACGGTTGCAGGATTTCCATAATCACCTGATCCACTGGGCAACTGGCATGTTTTAGTGACCGTTGCAGCGTCCTGGGGTGTCACCATTCATAACCTTCCCAGCCAGTGTCCGAGAGAGAGAGATAACACTCAGAGTTATATACGGCTTCACAGTGTTTTACAGGAAGGAAGGAAGGAAGGAAGGAAGGAAGGAAGGAAGGAAGGAAGGAAGGAAGGAAGGAGAGAGGGAGATAACACTCAGAGTTATATACGGCTTCACAGTGTTTTACAGGAAGAAAGGAAGGAAGGAAGGAAGGAAGGAAGGAAGGAAGGAAGGAAGGAGAGAGAGATAACACTTAGACTTATATACGGCTTCACAGTGTTTTACAGGAAGGAAGGAAGGAAGGAAGGAAGGAAGGAAGGAAGGAAGGAAGGAAGGAAGGAGAGAGAGATAACACTTAGACTTATATACGGCCTCACAGTGTTTTACAGGAAGGAAGGAAGGAAGGAAGGAAGGAAGGAAGGAAGGAAGGAAGGAAGGAAGGAAGGAAGAAGGAGAGAGAGAGATAACACTCAGAGTTATATACGGCTTCACAGTGTTTTACAGGAAGGAAGGAAGGAAGGAAGGAAGGAAGGAAGGAAGGAAGGAAGGAAGGAAGACGTTTCGCTTCTCATCCAAGAAGCTTCTTCAACTCTGACTGGATGATGAGGAGTGGAAGGAAGGATATCAATCCAATATCAATCCTTCCCTTCCCCACCATCCGGTCAGAGCTGAAGAAGCTTCTTGGAGGAGAAGCGAAACGTCTTCGAAAGAAAAACCAGAAAGCCCAGTTGCCTCTTGAGAAAGCACCTTTGGCTACTGTCAGATAAGATCCTAAGCTGCAAACTGTGATTCACAAACCAGGATGCCTAGGTGAAGACGTTTGTCAAATGGAGAATACATGCAGCCTTCGACTTACGGAGGGTTCTTTAATGACCATTGGAAATGACCAGCAAATTTTTAAAAGCTACTTAGAGCCCCATCCTCGAAGTTATGACTGTCACAAACACAGAGATGTGCACGCACACCTATGCCCCACAATCCCATGATCGTATTTCGAGCACTGGGCAAACATTTACGGAGAGTGGCAGCGTTCCAGGGGAGCGTGACTTCGATTTGCAATTAAATCCCCGTTGTGAGATTCGTTTACTTATTTGTTCGTCCTTTCTTTCTTCAATATTAAAGTCTAATCCCATTAACTCAGGAAAATTTCTGACGGCTTTGCTGGTTTTTACAGAATGACGGAATTGGAAGGGGCCTTGGAGGTCTTCTAGTCCAACCCCCTGCTCAGGCAGGAAACCCTACGCCATTTCAGACAGATGCTTGTCCAGATGCTTCTTAAAAACCAGCAGGGTTGGAGCATTCACAACTTCTGGAGGCAAGTAGTTCCACTGATTAACTCACTGTCAGGAAATTCCTCCTTATTTCCAGGTTGCTGCTCTCCTTGATTAGTTTCCATCCGTCGCTTCTTGTCCTGCCCTCAAATTTTGGAAGAGTTGGCCCTTCTTTTCATCAAATAAGACATACCCAATTCCTCTAACCGTTCTTTATAGCTATGACCAAAATCCGAATTTGCAATTTCTCCTGTTTCTTTCCCTCCATATATCAGAAATACATTTAGCCTTCAACTTACAACCAGACATTTAACGGCCGTTGAAAGTTAGCACGGCACTGAAAAATGTGACTTATGACCGTTTTTTCACAGTTACGACGGTTGCAGGATTTCCATAATCACCTGATCCACTGGGCAACTGGCATGTTTTAGTGACCGTTGCAGCGTCCTGGGGTGTCACCATTCATAACCTTCCCAGCCAGTGTCCGAGAGAGAGAGATAACACTCAGAGTTATATACGGCTTCACAGTGTTTTACAGGAAGGAAGGAAGGAAGGAAGGAAGGAAGGAAGGAAGGAAGGAAGGAAGGAAGGAAGGAAGGAAGGAGAGAGGGAGATAACACTCAGAGTTATATACGGCTTCACAGTGTTTTACAGGAAGAAAGGAAGGAAGGAAGGAAGGAAGGAAGGAAGGAAGGAAGGAAGGAAGGAGAGAGAGATAACACTTAGACTTATATACGGCTTCACAGTGTTTTACAGGAAGGAAGGAAGGAAGGAAGGAAGGAAGGAAGGAAGGAAGGAAGGAAGGAAGGAAGGAAGGAAGGAGAGAGAGATAACACTTAGACTTATATACGGCCTCACAGTGTTTTACAGGAAGGAAGGAAGGAAGGAAGGAAGGAAGGAAGGAAGGAAGGAAGGAAGGAAGGAAGGAAGGAAGGAAGAAGGAGAGAGAGAGATAACACTCAGAGTTATATACGGCTTCACAGTGTTTTACAGGAAGGAAGGAAGGAAGGAAGGAAGGAAGGAAGGAAGGAAGACGTTTCGCTTCTCATCCAAGAAGCTTCTTCAACTCTGACTGGATGATGAGGAGTGGAAGGAAGGATATCAATCCAATATCAATCCTTCCCTTCCCCACCATCCGGTCAGAGCTGAAGAAGCTTCTTGGAGGAGAAGCGAAACGTCTTCGAAAGGAAAACCAGAAAGCCCAGCTGCCTCTTGAGAAAGCACCTTTGGCTACTGTCAGATAAGATCCTAAGCTGCAAACTGTGATTCACAAACCAGGATGCCTAGGTGAAGACGTTTGTCAAATGGAGAATACATGCAGCCTTCGACTTACGGAGGGTTGTTTAATGACCATTGGAAATGACCAGCAAATTTTAAAAAGCTACTTAGAGCCCCATCCTCGAAGTGATGACTGTCACAAACACAGAGATGTGCACGCACACCTATGCCCCACAATCCCATGATCGTATTTCGAGCACTGGGCAAACATTTACGGAGAGTGGCAGCGTTCCAGGGGAGCGTGACTTCGATTTGCAATTAAATCCCCGTTGTGAGATTCGTTTACTTATTTGTTCGTCCTTTCTTTCTTCAATATTAAAGTCTAATCCCATTAACTCAGGAAAATTTCTGACGGCTTTGCTGGTTTTTACAGAATGACGGAATTGGAAGGGGCCTTGGAGGTCTTCTAGTCCAACCCCCTGCTCAGGCAGGAAACCCTATGCCATTTCAGACAGATGCTTGTCCAATTTCTTCTTAAAAACCAGCAGGGTTGGAGCATTCACAACATCTGGAGGCAAGGAGTTCCACTGATTAACTGTTCTCACTGTCAGGAAATTCCTCCTTATTTCCAGGTTGCTGCTCTCCTTGATTAGTTTCCATCCGTCGCTTCTTGTCCTGCCCTCAAATTTTGGAAGAGTTGGCCCTTCTTTTCATCAAATAAGACATACCCAATTCCTCTAACCGTTCTTTATAGCTATGACCAAAATCCGAATTTGCAATTTCTTCTGTTTCTTTCCCTCCATATATCAGAAATACATTTAGCCTTCAACTTAGAACCACGCATTTAACGGCCGTTGAAAGTTAGCATGGCACTGAAAAATGTGACTTATGACCGTTTTTTCACACTTACGACGGTTGCAGGATTTCCATAATCACCTGATCCAAATTCAGGCACTGGGCAACTGGCATGTTTTAGTGACCGTTGCAGCGTGCTGGGGTGTCACCATTCATAACCTTCCCAGCCAGTTTCCGAGAGAGAGAGATAACACTCAGAGTTATATACGGCTTCACAGTGTATTACAGGAAGGAAGGAAGGAAGGAAGGAAGGAGGAGAGAGAGATAACACTTAGACTTATATATGGCCTCACAGTGTTTTACAGGAAGGAAGGAAGGAAGGAAGGAAGGAAGGAAGGAAGGAAGGAAGGAAGGAAGGAGGAGAGAGAGATAACACTTAGACTTATATATGGCCTCACAGTGTTTTACAGGAAGGAAGGAAGGAAGGAAGGAAGGAAGGAGGAGAGAGAGATAACACTTAGACTTATATATGGCCTCACAGTGTTTTACAGGAAGGAAGGAAGGAAGGAAGGAGGAGAGAGAGATAACACTTAAACTTATATATGGCCTCACAGTGTTTTACAGGAAGGAAGGAAGGAAGGAAGGAGGAGAGAGAGATAACACTTAGACTTATATATGGCCTCACAGTGTTTTACAGGAAGGAAGGAAGGAAGGAAGGAGGAGAGAGAGATAACACTTAAACTTATATATGGCCTCACAGTGTTTTACAGGAAGGAAGGAAGGAAGGAAGGAGGAGAGAGAGATAACACTTAAACTTATATATGGCCTCACAGTGTTTTACAGGAAGGAAGGAAGGAAGGAAGGAAGGAAGGAAGGAAGGAAGGAAGGAGGAGAGAGAGATAACACTTAGACTTATATATGGCCTCACAGTGTTTTACAGGAAGGAAGGAAGGAAGGAAGGAAGGAAGGAAGGAAGGAAGGAAGGAAGGAGGAGAGAGAGATAACACTTAGACTTATATATGGCCTCACAGTGTTTTACAGGAAGGAAGGAAGGAAGGAAGGAGGAGAGAGAGATAACACTTAAACTTATATATGGCCTCACAGTGTTTTACAGGAAGGAAGGAAGGAAGGAAGGAAGGAAGGAAGGAAGGAAGGAAGGAAGGAAGGAGGAGAGAGAGATAACACTTAGACTTATATATGGCCTCACAGTGTTTTACAGGAAGGAAGGAAGGAAGGAAGGAGGAGAGAGAGATAACACTTAAACTTATATATGGCCTCACAGTGTTTTACAGGAAGGAAGGAAGGAAGGAAGGAAGGAAGGAAGGAAGGAAGGAAGGAAGGAAGGAAGGAAGGAGGAGAGAGAGATAACACTTAGACTTATATATGGCCTCACAGTGTTTTACAGGAAGGAAGGAAGGAAGGAAGGAAGGAAGGAAGGAAGGAAGGAAGGAAGGAAGGAAGCAAACAGTTTCCGATAAGCCAAGACAAAGGGAGGAAACTAGACTCATTTAACAATGGCAGCAAAAAAAGGTCGCAAAATGGAGCAAAAAACTGCAAAGACCAGCTGGCATGCCAGAAACCAGAAGAGCAGCTGGAGACAGCGCACATGCCCACAGAGAGGACTCTGCATGCCACCTCTGGCACACATGTCATGGGTTTGCCACAGTGGTGGGTTTCAAAAATTTTAAAACCTCTTCTGTAGGTGTGGCTTGCTTTGTGGGAGTGGCTTGCCAGCCATGTGACCGGGTAGAAGTGGCTTGCCAGCCATGTGGCTGGGTGGGTGTGGCCAACTTGTAAAATGTGGTGAAACTCACTTAACAACGCTCTTGCTTAGCAACCAAAATGTTGGCTCAGGAACTCTGGCATTTGAAGCACGCAAGTCTTAAAGCTGTCAAGTTACAAGACCCTTGCACCCCTAACCCTTTAGGGGAAAAAAACCCCAGGGGTGTTCAAACTTGATAGCTTTAAGACTTGTGAACTTCAACTCCCAGAATTCCTCCTCCAGTCATGTTGGCTCAGGAACTGGCATTGAAGTGTGCAAGTCTTAAAGCTGTCAAGTTACAAGACCCTTGCTCCCCTAACCCTTTAGAAAAAAACCCAGGGGTGTTCAAACTTGACAGCTTTAAGACTTGTGGACTTCAACTCCCAGAATTCCTCCTCTCGCTCTTCATCTTGATGATGTGCAGACGGGCAGAGGGAGGGAGCTGGAACCGGTTCTAAACGGCACTGTAGATTTGTGGAACCTCTTCTAGAGAAGAGGTTAGAACTGGCAGGAATCCACCCCTGGTTTGCCATCACAGGACTATTATAACCACGTTCGAGCCAAAAACGGCCCAAAAAACAACCTGAAAATGGCTTAAAAACGGCCAAAAACGGCCAAAAAAAACAGTCATGGGTTACAGTTTGGGCACCTGGTGCCGAAAAAGTTCCCCATCACTGCTGTAGATTAAAATGTGTTGATGGGTTAATCCGTGCCGGTTGAGTTCTAATCGCCAAACATTTTAGCCCGGCCCTCCCAAACTCCCTACCCTGAATGTTCCAGTTTTCTCCAGTCTAACAGTTAAAAAGTTAATGGGGCGCTGAGTTAAAAATATACTTGGGGGAAAAAAAACCAGTGAACTGTAATATGTCACCATGAGCTCTGCTGAATTTTTGGCACCCAGTGCCAGCCGTGGTGAAATGCCAGGTAAGGCATTGGGTGAGCATAAATGCCGGTCAAATAAATATTTTTTTCCTCTCCAGAGAAATCAGAGGCAGTGGAAGATTTGCATCAGCAAAATTGCTGCAGCCAGGTGGTCCGTTGCAAAGGGAGGCCGTCGTTATGTGAGTTTTGCTCCATTTCACGACCTTTTTTGCCACTGTTGTTGAGTAAGGCCCACAGCAGTGGTTAAGCTGGTTGTTCAATGAATCTGGTTTCCCCATTGAGTTCGCTTATCAGGAGGTCGCAAAAGGGGATCGCATGACGTTGCAGCCGTCATAAGTACGTGCCACTGAATTTTGATCGTGTGACCTGGAGGACGCTTCGACCGTCGTAAGCCTGAGAAACAGTCGCAAGTCACTTTTTTCCGTTACAAAACTTCAAGCGGCCGCTACGTGAATGATCACGGGGATAGTTGTAAGTGCGAGGACTCTTCGCAAATCCCTTTTGCAGTGCCACTGAAACGTTCACTGTTCACTAAACACGTTGTTATAAGTCAAGGACTATCTGTGCATACCTAACCTACATATAATATTGCAGTTTCTTACTCAAAATATAACATACAACACAAAAGTTCATTTTATACCAAACCCTCAGCGATACTAGAAATTTTTATAATCACCTATCTACAGTATAAATGAAACGTCCCTCACTTTTAATTTAAATGCAAAATTATACAAAGAAAAATACGTATCTATTAAAATCCAAATCTAGACTATCGTTCTCTACACCTCACAGATCTAATAATCAAAGCATGGCTTCAAAATGTCCTCTTTATCTTTACTAAGCCAAGATCCCAAAATGTTCTCCCAAATGGATGGAATGCAATGGATGGAAACTAATCAAGAGGAGAGAATCAGAAGGGACCTTGGAGGTCTTCTAGTCCGACCCCCTGCTCAAGCAGGAGATCCCTATACCATTTCAGACAAATGGTTGTCCAATCTCTTCTTGCAGACCAAGGAGACAATGCAAGACCGATTTTTAGAAGTGCTTCATTTAACAGAATAATACAGTTGGAAGGGATCTTGGAGGTCTTCTAGTCCAACCCACCCACCAGCTCACGCTGGTAAACCCGGTACTTTTTCAAACAAATGGTTGTCTAATCTCTTCTTAAAAACTTCCAGTGTTGGAGCATTCACAACTTCTGGTGGCAAGTCGTTCCACTGGTTAAATGTTCTTAATGCCAGGAAATTCCTCTTCAGTTCTAAGTTGCTTCTCTCTTTGATTAGTTTCCACCCATTGCTTCTTGTTCTGCCCTCAGGTGCCTTGGAGAATAGCTTGACTCCCTCTTCTTTGTGGCAACCCCTGAGATATTGGAAGACTGCTATCATGTCTCTCCTGGTCCTTCTTTCTATTAAACTAGACATTCCCAGTTCCTGCAACCGTTCTTCATATGTTTTAGTCTCCAGTCCCCTAAATTATCTTTGTTGCTCTTCTCTGCACTCTTTCTAAAGTCTCCACATCTGTTTTACATCGTGGTGACCAAAACTGAATGCAGTATTTGAAGTGTGGCCTTACCAAGGCATGATAAAGTGGTGTAGATATTGAGTTTTTATGTTTATGAAAGAAAAAAATGTATTTTAAAAACAAAACCTTATTGTCTACATCGTTCCTGGTCCTCCTCCAGTTGATGCTGAGTTCGGATTAGAAGACAGGATCATTCATGAACCAAAATATTTCCAACCAAAATCAAAATACTGTTGACCTAACCTTGATAATAAACCCCAGGGAACTTTCAAAATGCCGTTTATTGAAGCAGAAGAAAAAGAGGATTTTCACAGGGTTTGAAAAACGCTGGCTTGCCTAATGAGGTTGCCCTGGCTTAAACCCTTTGTCATTTATTCACTAGGCAAGTTTAGGGAGTTTAATTATTATTATTATTTTTAATCTAGCAAAGTTCCAAGAGAAAAAACAGGTCCAGGGGTGGGTTTCTCGCCCCGTTCCAACCGGTTCGATTGGAACGGGGCCGGCAGTGTCCTCGTGCACGCGCGCAGTGCACGCATGCGTACTAGCGCCTGTGCGATGCTCCAGCTGCTCCTGGAGGATCGCGCAGGCGCTGTATGCGTTCTGCACATGCGTGGAAGCGCAGAACCCGTCAAAACCGGGTAAGAAATGCAGGCGGGCGGGTGGATCCTTCGGTGCTCCCGGAAGTTACTTACTTCCGGGTTCGCCGACCAACCGGTTCGCGGGGACCGCCGCGAACCGCCTGAAACCCACCCCTGGGGTAGTCCTCATGTAACAACCACAATTGAGACCAACATTGATTGTTGCTAAAGTGAAACATTTGTTAAGTGAGTTTGCCGTCATTTTCACGGCTTTTACTTCCGGCGTTAGATAAAATTGTTACTCACCTGAGTCAGTTCATATAGTACCATGATGGCAAACCCCACAGGTGGCACGTGGAGCCATTTGTAAGGGCACGTGAGGCGCTGCCGTCAGCTGGCCAACATGCATGCACGTGCTGTCAGCTGACTTCGGCCTTCGTTTGAGGCCATTTTTCGCCCACCGGAGGCTTCCTTGAAGCCTCTGGAGCACGAAAAACCGGTTCTACGGGCAAACCGGAAGTTCAGGAAGTCACTTCCAGTTTGCTCATAGGGCTGATTTTTGCTCTCCGGAACCTTCAGGGAAGCCTCCTGAAGGCCCGTGAAAGCTCCGGAGGTTGAAAATCAGCCCTAC